>NC_134039.1:40234141-40534141 GCF_965140245.1 Athene noctua | reverse complement strand
TCAAAGCCCTTGTAGCCACCCCCTATAAAGTGCTGTGGCATCCGCTTGTACAAAACAAACCACAGTGGCCAGGTTTCATCCCACCAGACTTCTGGTATCCAACTGACACAGCTCATTTAAGAGTTGTGCCACTTTTGGCTCACTCTATAGTCGGTGGAGAGAACTGAGCGAAAAGGCATCTCTTCAGAGGAAAAGACACAGCTTAGGTGGAACAAGACTAAGCTAGCAGGAGTAGGATTCACATTCACACCAAGGATATAGGTACTGCAGGGCTTCCCACTGTAGCATGGAGATGGCATCATTGTACTTATCAGTGTACAGAACTCTGCATGAGGACACAGGACCTCCATATCATGGTTAAAAGTTTGGGGTCCAATAGTGGATTCCACACCAACCAGCTTACTGAACAGGGAACTTCTTTCCCTAGTGAACATTGAATGCCTGCAGAACTGAGTACCTCACTCCTCTTTGAATTCATAACCATAATGAGTTGAAGAGCTTTTGGAGTCAGTGGCTTAAGTTTCCTGTTATAAACGAGACTTCTCTAAGTGAGAAAATTAGTGTCTAGAGAGCTCTAAAGAAGTGAGGAGGCCATAGATGAATATGCTTTGTCTTGGTTAGAGAACATAGTCCCACATCTACATCCTTCCGGATAGTCCCTTAACTATCAGCTATCAGGTATAAAGATTTTTATATTCAATCACTATTTGTGAAGTCATTCCATTATATGTTACTTTCCACATTTCATGTAACAAGGTAGAAGGGAAAGGAGGGAGAGAAGCATGGGAATGGGTGGGTGGGATGTTCTGAATGGGGAAAGAACTGAATTTCAGAACCTGTTCTAAAAATAACATATACAGAATAGATAGATTGAACTGAAGAGTCTGAAATCCTCTCTGTCCTTACTGATATTCTCCTGATAAAAGAGAGTTCAAGTGTTCTTACGCAGCACCAAGAATTGTTACCAGAAGCTTTGGTAATTAATTTAAATACCAGCTTGTCTGAAGGAGAAATTACTCATTGATGTGGATGAAAGTTTCTACTTAAAGATTTCTAGGAGGTTGAGTCTCAAAGGTTTACACAACACAGGTTTTGAAAATTATGGAACTTTTCAGTGCCTGAGAGATGCTGGGTAAAGTGTTTGAAGTCAAATAAGTAATCCAAGCAAAACTGGTCCTATTTATTCTCAATGCTATTAATCTACATACATAAATTCAGAGCCTCTAGAATAGTTAACGTTGAGTAGCAAGGGATAGAACCACATTACTATTTGGTGGAATCATCCTAAAGTTTTTAGGTTACATAGCCTTCATTGTTTTACACAGAACAGACTCTCTTTGCACAGGTTTCTTATTCCCAGAAGGGTTTGAAAACTATTCTTTTCCCAGCTGAGTGAAAACAGTGCCTCAGCTGTTACATCAACAGGGAACAGATGAATAACTATGTATCTTGTACATGTTGCATTGTACACCAATGATTTTAGTCATGTCTTTGCATTTAATGTTCTCTTTCCATACACATCAGCAATATTTAGACTTTTCAGACTAAATATGTTTCAGTTGGTGACTTTCGTGTATTTATCTGTGAAAAATTTAGTAAATACAAAGTATATAATTTTTGCTACAAATTATTATCTGGTGAATTCTCACCAGAAAGAAACTTACTGTTTTTGTCCCCACCCACCCATCTCCTCCCCCAGACCATAATTATTAGAAAGCTAGCACAACATACATGACAGCTGTGACTAACTCTTCCACACCTAAGATGGAATTTGTTTACATAACCCTGTGGCAAGTGTTCCTGAATTAGACACACGTAGAAATCCATGGTGTTTAAACCATTCACAAACAGGAAAAGGCTAATCATTGTAATTCCTCCAGCTGCAGATATAATATAATTTTCAGGTTTCTATTTAATTACTGCTACAAACAATTAAGGAAATTTGTCTGAAGGATACCATATGGATGTCTACTATAGTTGAGTATTGCATAAATAGCTGACTTTTCAAAGGTGTTGGGAACCTGAAGTTTCACTAAAGTGAGTGGAAAATGCCGAGTTCAGTTCAGTTCCAGTCTGCATGAACATTTACAACTGCTAGATGGATCTACATTCAGTTTATGATCCGTTTGTTTCCAGATCAATTATCTATTTTAGTGTCATTCAGGGTCCTGACACATTTGACGTTAAATATGACTTCAAAATTTTCCAGGGGAAAAACAGCAGTGGGGGTTTTTTTGATCAATAGAGTACCTTTATTTATATGGAGGTGAAAGGAAGTGTACAGAAAATTTTTCTGTGATGGTTAAGCAAAAGCATTAATTGCATCAATCGCACCCTTCCTCCTGGATATGTTGGTGTTTGTTCAGGAGATAACAGAGCAAGAATTTTCAATACACAGTGATTTCTACAGATGATCCTTGTTCCGTAAAATGTCCGTTTTTTTGCTGGACTTTCATACAGTGGCTTGGACAATAGGAGAAGAATTTTTAGACAATAGCACAATATACTTGATCCATCAGTTCATATTGTCCTGTCACTTCAGACTTATTTTTAGAAGAAACTTAGATATCAATGTAAGCAGTTTTTCAGAGCATTCTGAGATTGTACAAAGCAAAAAATCCAAAGTACATAAAAAGGAAAGAAAATATTTGCATTGAGAAGTTACTTCTAACAAGGAAGACATAGCAGGAAGCAAAGCTTTGTCATTGTTTTCTTTTAAGGAAAGAGTTTGATAATCCTGATGCCACTAAAACCCAGCATTGTTTCCTATGAGCCTCAAAGGATAAGAATGACAAATTCAAGAAGAAAAGCAGAATTGCAGCTGAGGCTATTTACACTTAGATATATAGTGCCAGTGAGGGACTTAATACAGCTGCTGAAATATCTGCTGTGATAAAGCCATATCTGAATGCTGTCATGCATTCTGGCTTATTTTGTATAATACCATGTACACATGCAACAAATTATTCATTCACATAAAGCACTCTGTAGTTTTTTTCACTTTTTTGTCCTATTAATAGTTTTCTTGTTTGCTGTACATATGGATGATCTAGTCTTATATGTTTGGCCACCACAGCTTTTCTGTCAATACCCATAGACAGATTCAAGAGTCTTTCTGGACTTTGGTCTTCACAAGCTCTCTCTTTATCACTATCTGCTAGAAATTGCTTTTAACTGTTCTAGTGAGCCATTCTTTCTATCAAGTAAACAGTTGAAAGAGAATACTTCAAATAGTCAGTAAAAGCAATTGACCTTTTTACCTCTCTTTAAATGTAATACTTACCTCTCTTTTTTAAAGGGCATACATTTGACCACTTAACTTTTTGCATTATATTTGATATCAGGGATACTTAAGTTGTTTGTTTCCTGTTACAGTCAGTTATTTATCATGAGAAAAAAACAAAAATTCATTTCTGGACTTTATATATAAAATATTTTATCTCAAAGGAAGGTTGTGTGCCCATTTATAGTTATCCCAATTCTAAAGGTCTACAAATCAATAAATAAATAAATATATTGGGTAGACATTACAGACATGTCAAATGTCTGTACATGCCAAATATGAGTGCTTAACTGACTCAAAACTTTTTGTTGTAGTTCAGAAGTCTGGATTAGGACTTGCAAATCGATATTTGGAATCTGAATACCTTAATCACTGACAAAAAGTTAGTGTCCTATCATTGAAAAAGGGAGACAGCTTTACAGTGGGGAGAGTCAATGCACATCTTTGAGTGACAGCTAGGAAAAACTACATATTAAATAGTACAGATCGAATTATGACCCAATCCAATTGCCTCTGAAGGTGAGATTCCTTCAGACTATGGAAATGTGAAACACAGAAAGAAAAATCTTGTGTCAGAAAAAAGTGTTGATGAAAAGCTGATTCACTTAGAGTGTTCATTTAAGGAAAATAAAAAGAAAGAAAAATTAAATAAAAAGAGGAATATTGTTTTTCCATTCTCCAATCAAAAAAGAGTCAATTTCCTCATTGAGGTAAATGGGATTTTTAAGATAAATTGTTCTTGTTTATCTTAACTTTCAGAAGGGAAATAAATCCAAAATATTAAATACTAATTTTAATCATTATGAGGAAAAAATTTAAAAAGCAAAAAAACCTCTAAAGCATCCAGATGCCCTTGCCGCACCCTAGCGACTAGTAAGTGACTTCTGCATGCTTTCTAATATTTTACTAAGAGGTTAGTCAATCATCCAGCAGCTTGATACAGATCCCTGGAAACATTCAAGTTTCTTTATATTAAAGAAACACAGAAATCAAAGTAAGTAGAACCTTAGTTAATGGATCTATAAAGATCTATAAGATCTTTATCTATATCTAAAACATCTATAGCTTAACCAGATCAAAGAATAAAGTAAATAATATAGCTTAATTCCGGTGATTTGATGGCAAATACCTAAGTCTAAACCCTTATCAGCTTCAAAAACAGATCAAATACTTCAGATCTAACAATGGAATGAGAGGGAAGGTCATCCTTTTGAAGGTAAGAAACTGGAATGCTTTTGCCTATTCATATTTTAAGTGACACTACTGGCCCACCAAGGGAACAGGGGGGTTCACTATGTGGGATTCATTTGACCCTGAATTGGCTTCTTTCTGAAATTAACTTCATTAAGAAAGCTTGAACAGTCCTTAAACTGGGATGACAGGAAAGAAATGTTAGGCACCTTTCTCCTTGCTGAGTGCCTTCTAGCCGGGTAGTTTCTGGGTGCAGCACTAATCGCCTGCTCACAGCTTGCCTCTGAAAGTGTCCTGTTCCATTAAAGGCATTTTTGCAAAGCAGAGTCTGAAAGAAGAACATTTGAGCTGCAACCTAAAAGCTACAAATGGCTGTTTTAGGAGTTTCTAACTAGCTCTTAGTCTTACTCAGTCCTACCGGTAGATAGGACAGCGTTTATGCTTGCAAGGTGGCTTTGTCATCACAAAAGACAACTAAAGTTGTTTTTTCTTCTGATTTGGGGATGGTGTTTCAACATATAATTTCCCTTTATGTCTTAGCTCTTTAAAATTTCATTTAGAGGCATAATTAGAGCAGAAAATGGTTCTATTTTCCTTACAACCAACTGTGTCACAAGAGGTAAAAAAAAATACTAGTAAACAAGGAATAGACTGCAGTTTTCTACATTAGCTACTTCAAAGCTACTTCAGAGCTTTCAAGAATGGTATACATTGACATGTAGACTGGAAACTATAGAATTAAAAAGGGCTTAGAAGATGTCATTATTGGATTCCTTATCTCTCTAAGTATGAGACAATCCTCAAACTAGCAATTTAAATTGCTCTACAATCCATGTGTAGGAAATATTTGGTAGAAATAATGATATAGAAAATTTTTCAGATCTGATAAGTCTGAAATAATGATAAATGGAAATTACTAATCATAAATAAACAGAACAGAGTATAAGTGAAGGTTTGTTTCAGGCAAGAGAGATCTGAAGTCACCCTGCAGTTGAGAAACATTATAAAGGAAAAATCTACATTATATCCAGTCTTATTTAGTGACTTAAATAAAAGTTTTACTTTAAGATTTACAACTTATGTAACAACTTGAACTGTCCACAGTTTAGACATCCTGAAGTCATTTATGCTACTTACCAAATGAAATAATTTGTCTCAGGCTAAGAGAGTATTTTTAAGATATATTTGCTATTCTGCCTCATTTAAATGATCTAGTTTGTACTCCTATTACCCCATAGAACAGTTTCATATATGCATGCTGCACTGCAGTTCACAATGACTACCCAGAAGCAGGCAGTTTTGCCACTGGACAAAATGTTTAAAAAATTACCACTCTAGATTCTGAAAGCTATGAAGCACCCCTCACCTGTGTACCCACAAATCTCCATACTATCTACACACATTTCAGTTCTTCAGCACTGTATAGACATCAGCCTTGTTGTTCAGAACAACATGTTTTATAAAGCAATTTTAACTGGGACACTTCTGCAATTTTGTATACACTTAGTTTTTCCCTGTTGTGGTCTTTTTGGGTACAGTAAGATTCTCCAAGCAAATGTAGTGGGGAAGCTGTTGAAATGATGTATTTTTGCACAAATTATCTCCTAGAGAGCACCATTATTAATATTTTTTTAATAACCAAAAGATAACTTCATGGTATCCTAACCTTGAATCCTAAGCACTATCATTACTTGAAAGCTAAAGGGAAAGAGAACAGTCAGTGTTAGGGTAGTGGTTGGACTAGATGATCTCCAAGGTCTTACAACCTAGATGATTCCGTGAGTATGTGAAAACTAAAAGCTTTAAAATTACATATAAAAATAGAAAATATTAATGGTTTATGGTCAAATTCTCAGTCTTTAAGAAAAGATGACATAAAAGTCATCTGTGCTGCTTACTCATATTCCCTTGCTCACTGATGGTACAGCAAAGACTGTACTGATAACAGTCCAGTACCTTTTTTTCCAAATAACAGGCTTTTGGTTATTAAACTAAGATATGCCTGCGAAACATATGTCAGTTTTTTCAGGGGACTTTCATATTTGCGCAAAGGTTTGACCATATCTCATTCATGGCACAGGTCAATCAGCTTCCAGGTTGACCACAAAAATATAGAATCTTAAACCATGAAACGCTTCTCAGGTACATGACTATTTTTTTAACATCATCATAACATCTTCTTTTTCCCTGTTTTTTCTGATAAGCAGTTAACTGCTGCTGCTGAAAATTCTTGCAAAAATACAGGGCCAGATAATCAAAAGAAAATTTTTAGAAAAATAAAATAGAACCTTAAAATGGAAAATATTCAGCAACTTATTCTTTTAATGTCCTTCCCAGTATTACCTGTAGTAATGTAAAGGCAAAGTATGAGCAGGTTATCAAGCTTTTCCCTTATCCTAATTTTGTTTTCTGATTCTTTTATAAACTCTCTTACCATCAAGTAGACAAACAGTAGAACTTGTTAGGCTCCCAATTACTTTTAAATCTGGAGACTGGCACATTTATGCTACTTAAATAATTATGCAGTTTTGACAAGGAGTTTAAAATGCATGTCAATCAAGCAAGAGGATGGTATTTTTCTCAGTTACTTCTACTGTTGACATATGGCATGGGAAAAACAAATGGGGTACTTGTCATAAGGCTTCACTTACTGGTGTTATTTGCTAAGTAACAGAGCCATAGAACATAACTTTCAAAATACTGTGAATTTTCTTTGTTTCCCTTTTTGGACTCAGTGATCAGACAGCTGTCATGCTATATATTTTATTTAGATTAATTTATACCTAAAATTTAGGTAATAATGTACTACAGAGAAAACCTCGACTTCATTAAAAAGAAAGAAACTCCCTGTAACTTCATTGGGAGTAGTAGTCTATCTAAAAATTTTATGATTAACTTTTTGTGCATATCAGTTGTGCCTGGGAACACAGTCATATACTGTAGTTCTGCTGAGAGCACAGTAATGAAAGACTTTCCTAAAAACCTCATTATCTAAATCTGTCCATTATCGAAGCAAAGTTTTCAAAGTTTTAAAGTTTTTAAAAAACAAGACAAAACTTGCATCAAAGAGAAGCTATACTGTAAGAAACTGCCAAAATGAATCAGCTTGTCTTGACCACTGTTTTGTCCTGAACGGCGACCAGTGGCAAACCCTTAGGGAAAATACAAAAAAATAAGCATGTACAGAGTGGTTCTTACTCCCAGCTATTTGTAATCAGCAATTCAGGCACTTTCAAAGTCAGAAGTTAAATCCACCTATGCTCCATTAACTTCTCCAGACCTATTTTGAATACATACATTTTTTGTGTGTCTATTATAACCTGTGGCAATACCCATGGGTCTATTCGTCTTATAAATAACTGCTTTCAGATGTTCACTTCTTGTAACAAAGCTATAGGAACACCTGATTAAATTATCAGCTTGCTGTTTTGAAACAGGTTATCCTTTTCAAGTCATCATCTCCATAGAATTTATGTTTTCATAGACTTCTGCCATAACCTTCTCCATTAAATATTTTGGGAGTCCTAACCTATTCAATATCTACTTAGCTGGAAGTCATTCCTTACTTGTGAGTATGCTTCATACCCTTGCCTCTCTGTTCTGTCCTGTTGAAACGGAGTGGAAAAAAAGTATTCCTGTGCAACTATTCCAGATGCTTTCTATTCTGCAGATTGAAAGATAAGGCAGAGTGGTGGATACAAAAGATAAAGGTAAAGGAAATAAATCACAGCAATACTGGATACCACCTTGCTGTGACTTCACCCATCTTTTCACAATTTCCCTTCTGTCCCCTAAAAACCTAAAAGCATTTATAGTTGTTAGATACTTTCCTGTTCTTGGAATTAGAAGTGAGTTAATTACATGTGCTTCTGATAACTTGAAAACAGATTTTCCAAAGTGTCAAACATGTTATCAACAAGACCCACTTGTGGATCTTGTTTTAGAATCTGAGCTGAGAAAATAGTGAGGGAACAAAACTCACTGTGAAGACCCAGGTGGAAAACCCATAAAGGCAAAGAAAGGAAATGAAATTCAATATGCATTATTCACAGCTTGGTTACTTGTGACTGTTAACATTACTGTTTTGACTAAAGAAGTAGTTTCCCCTGATGCAATAGAAGAATAAGCAGGAGTCATCTTGATATGAAAGATGAGCAAAGTTGTTCAAATAAATCCAAAAAGACCATCATATAAGTCACCTTATGAAGATGATAGTTCTCATTCTGAGTTGCTTACCAGTGGAAACATAAAATCTCTAATACATATACAGCCAGGTTTGCAATGGTCTTACCTTAAGAAAAAAATCTAAAAGAGACGATGCAGCACTAGTATGCAGTGGGGAATAAAACCTTTTTGACAGGAATATGTTTGAATTTATTTAATAGGTAATTTCCTTTTCTAGGACACATCAGACTTCTCTTTATGACTGTCTGAAAGCAACAGAGACTTTCCAGAAGGACAGATGATTGTACTTTTTGAAAGGAGTAAATAACTTTTCTTTCCTTGAGAAAAAAAAATAAAAAAATTCTTTGGCTTCAGAACAAGTTGTCAGGACTGGGAATACAAAGAGGTAGTTAAAGCTCTGTGGCTATTGTCAGGTATACACATATTTACATGCATATAGGTTTCCAAGGCCCTTAACTTGTGAGTACAATTTGATCTAGTTATACTATTGCTTTCATTTCTATTGGAAACTTGAGGACAATGGGCTACCTAGCTCAGGGATACATGAAGAGAAAGCATTTTTCTCTGTATTTTTCATTTTGGTGCCAAATGCTGCTAAACCAAAACAGATACTTTACCTAATTAGATATATTTAAAGAATATAAAGAAATGCTGTTCTTTATTAAAGGCTTTAGAGCTAAGCACATAATTAGTGTATGCTGTATTTAAGCTCCAGTGAATTATAGATCAGTTGGCTTAAGAGTGCTAAGAGTATTAATTTATGTATTTTTACCTGCTTATTTAAGTTATGTGTGCAGCTGAACCCATATTTTCATGTGTAGATATTTATGTGGGGAGTCTGAGAAACTGAAGAACTACTTTGTTGTATATTTAATTCAGTTGGATTTTAATCAAACTAGAATTGTCTGTGTGAAGGGTTAGATTTTCAGTTGACCAAAATGAACATGTAGTAAATGCACATCATTGCCACCAGTTAGATGCTGGGTCAAATGCCTAGCGTATTTGTAATGTTAGCTAAGTTCTGGTGTATGTTTCATGGGTTATGAGCAACTGCAAAATTATTTCCTAATACAACATCACTGACTGCAGTAGAGGCACAAAAGGAAGGAGTTTGCCATGTGACCTTGAAGTATTAGAAACCCTAACATTAAAAAAAAATAAATAATCCAACTAAGATTTAATGTAAAATTATTTCATATTAAATATAAAAATAGTCCCAGAAACATAAACCGGATTCAACGTCTTGCAAGGTAGTCTACCCACCAGACTATGAAGTCAAATTCACCCCGTGCTTCCACTCTGGTCAAATATATCTTGCACTCTTATTTCCCTGAGCACATCTTCAAAAGAGACATGCAGATTGTCTTCCCACACTTCAGGAGACTATTGTCTGGTGAATAGAACATGAACTTTGACGTTGGAAGATGCAAATCAGAGTTTTCAGGAAGAGGATAGGACTGAATCTGGGAGTCCAACCTTCTTAGTGGGTCCACCAAGTGATATGCCAGTAAGCAATATATTGCATGAGAAACAAAGGAAAGGCATCTCATCTTTTCTCTGCCTGTGGTCTAAAACTATTTTAGATTTGTAATGTGTGAAGAGAGTGGTCCTGCCATGTTCTGTGGCCTCTGGGACTGTTTACTGAATTGAGTTTTTGGGGTGATTCAGACTGCACTCCTCCTAGTTTCTCAGTCTAAACTGAGCTCAGACATGATCTAAGTGCTGAGCTGCTTAAGTCTGCCAAGTATAGGACAGTTCTGGGCACGTGCAGTGACTTAATAGGTACCTGAAGAGATTTAACATCAAATGTTGAAGAGTTTATAGAGATTAGGTGTCTCCGGCTCAGAAGGTGAGTCAGGACTTTGCAATTAAAATTCTCCCTCAGCAGCCCAAACTTATTTTAGTTTAGTACCTAAATCTTGTACTGGAGCATGCCTCAAATGCCCTCTATATTTAAATAAAACAAACAAAATCTATCACTGTAACACAGCAGGGTTCCTTGCTTTCAGTAAACTGCAGAAACATCTTCCTTTAGAAAACAAACCTTAGAAACATAGAAATGCTCATCAGTAGACCAGAAAATCATAAGCCAGGTTTCTGCACTTATGACCCTTCTGATCTAGGTAACAGCAATACTTACCCATTGTATTTACATATAGAAAATGTGCACAGAGACAAGAAAAATGCACCAGACACATGACATTGAGAATACATTTGCCTGGTAGTATGAACAACAGTTAGCCCCAAGTTTACTCACCTTAATGTCATTATTTTCTGAAACAATTGTGACATGCAATAACATAGAAATATTTCAGGAGATGCTGTCTGAAACTAGGTGAAATGAGTGCTGATCATCACCACTGAATATGTAAAGGATTTAGCTGAAGATATTTGAGCTTTTAGAATGCCAAGAAGTAGCCACAGATAAGCTTCATAGCAGGTTAGACCACTCAATCCTTAAAACCCATTTATGAAAATTCATTTTCTAAATCAACTGCAAGTTAACTGGAACACCTTTGAATGTTAGTTCATATGATCCAGGAGACATCGACATGATGACCTTTATTATTACCTCTGGTTAGGCATCAAAGAAGAAAGAAGCAACCAAACAAAAAATCAAAATGTGCGTTCCTAAATTCCTTAAGTATTTTTGAAAGTCTTTTCCCTCTGGAAAAAATATGGTGTAGTTCCCAGTGGTGCCAAGTGCTTGCCACTGCCACGGGCTTCACTTTTATCCTGAAACCTACATATCTCAGTGCTTATTTTGAGGTCATTCATGTTTGGAAATGGAAGGTCAAACTCTCCTTTGTGACAAATATACAAGTGAGGCATCAAAATGAAACCGTTTGAATGTGTCATCAAGTCTTCATTAATTTGGTTTTTGGGATCATTTTATTAAAGGTTTAAAGCTATTGTTGTACAAGAAGAGGATGTTCCTCAAGAATTGAAGTTACCAGACAAAACAGAGTCTTAGATTAAATCAATGTTTAGTGTCTTTGAGTATCTGGGTTCCTGCCCCTAGAACAAAGCTCAAATAGATGGTGTATTGTTCCCAGTACACAGGTTCCTGCAATGTTCTGGATCAACATGTTGATTAAATTAATTGCATCATATAGGTAGTGCACTCTGGATAGCACTCTTTCTTTACACTCATTGCGTCCAATAATACTTCTGATTCTTACAATTGATGGTTGAAGTGCTAAGGCTTGGACAACAGGCCCAAGCCAGAGTTGACCTATGGATGAGTCCTGTATATTTGATAACCGTGGTGCTAGTAGGCATTGTACTAAGTTATAACAACCCACTCATGCTAGTGTAAAAAATTCTAAAGCATTGAAATACTGAAGCCTGAACAACAGGCCCCAGGCTGAAGCTGCTAACTTAGCGTGTAATCACCAACAAAGTGTGTAAACTCGCAAGTGAAAGATGCAGGTTAGACAGAATATAATCAGTAGTGAGGATGAAATGCTGAGAGAATGTATTCAACTTCCCTTGTTTAGCCTTGTTCAAGGCTGAGAACCCAAGTATCTGGCCTTGTTAGAAACAACCTTGGTTTCCCCCCCTGAGCCCTGGCCAGGCTTTGGGTGGAATCCAACAGGAGAATGAAACCAGAAATTTTCCACTCAAAACAAAGGTGCCAGCTATTCTGGCTTACTGATTTTTGGGTATATAATGCTGGGCCTGCTCACAGCGACTTTGGCAGCCTCACCTACGCATGGATGCACCACGTAGGATTTCCCCCTTGCCGGGACAGGCTCTGCAAACCCTCGCTGTAACTGGGGCTCCCCAGCCACTGCGGGTCTGGGTGATGGTAACGTACGCAAGTGGTGACATATCTTTCTTAATCACTATTCTCTCTCTCGTGTAGTAATGATTTGATGCATTACCCTGTATTTTCCTGTTTGATGTTTTAAGTGCACTGTTCTGCCTTTTCTTACTGCATGTTTTCTGTATTACACTGTTACGTTATTTGTTTATCGCCAGTAAAATACGCCTGCTCTTTTCACCCCGGTGTCTGAGTTTAATTAGTATCCTTAATCAGCAAAACGTAAATTGGTGTCAGAAGTGGGATCCAACAAAAAATGCTATTATTTAAGCTCAAAGATAATTTTTCAAGTCCACCAGATACTCCTGGTTGGAAAAATCCTCAGTGTAATTTGCAGGCCCAGGAGTGGGCTCAGGTTGGAGGACCATAAGAACAATGGGAGAGCTGGATGAAAGAAGCCGAACCATTAAATGATGTGAATTGTGTTAAAAGGATACCTATTGGAAAAGGAAAAAAGACTATAAATTCAAGTAAACGAGGATGGATTTTGTTAACTGCATATAGAAAACAACACCAGAGTAAAGGGACGTTGTTATTAGAGTGCTCCCAGATGGAGCGACAGATATGTGATTTCCAGAGTCAAAGAGTGATGCTGTAATGCTGGAATAAGTTGCTTGCTGATAAGCTGGACACTTGTCAGACAGTGGCAGAGAAAGCCACAGTGTGAGTAGCACAACATAAGTATAGGAAAAGGAGAGGGCTGGATTTGTTGTGTACTTTGACCGTTGGCACCAATATTGACTCTGAGACTTGGAACTTGTATATTGTGTGTATGGTGTTAAATTTGGATTTGTCGTTTGTCATAATTGTCCTAGTGGTACTTGTGCTTATAAGTGTAATTCTCTGTGTAAATGGTGTAAGGGTGCTCCTTGTGTGATAATATAAGATCGATCTGTTTAATCTAAGAGTGTGTGTGAGTGTGTGAGACATGGTACTACTGTAAAAATGTTATCATGACTTTTGATTACTGAGATAGGAAATCCCCTTCGTGATGCGATAGAAAAATACAGCAGCTGGGTAACCTTGGGGAGTGGGACCCCTGAAGGAGTGCAGGGAATCGAGATACTCAAGACAGCATTAAAGACAGTGAAAATATGATTTCTCGTAAGGAATTTTGCTAAAAGACGGCATGTCTTGTGGAAAAAAAAAAGTGTTCCAGCTAACAAGCTCTCATGAGTATATACACAGAGAGGGCTGAATAAACCTAGCAAGAGAGTAGAGTGCAGAGTTCTAAAACCAGGAATTCAGGGACAACTCAGCCTACGGCACCCCTTCTCGAACCTCAACAGGACCCTCCATCTGCCCATGGCAGCCACCCCCCAGCTCTCTGCCCCCTCCCCCCCCCTCCCCTGCTCTGTAGGGGCATCACCGCTACCGGGGTTGAAAGACGATCAGGCACCATTTTCTGACTTGCACCCTTTGCACGAGGCAAGGGATGTGAACCAATATTATGATCAGTACAAATGAATTAATGGCCAAGCTCTAGGGCAGAGGGTGCAGAAGGACTGATGACCCCATGTGGAGCTTATTTTTATTTTTATTTTTTTAGAACAAGCAGTCCCCACATACTGTAAATACCCTGATTGACGCTGGAGCAGAGGCCTCCTTAATATATTGGAATCCCAAGAAATTTAAAGGACAACTTGTAATTATTACAGGTTTAGGAGGAAAATAAATTAAAGCTGTACAAACACAAATAGAAATGAAAATATAGAGATTCTAAAAAGACTAACTTTAAATCTTTCTGATGGTCAGTATCAACTTGGAGTTAAACCCTGTATTAATGCCAGACCTGTTACCGTCGGTCAAGTAAAAATGCCTCCTGTGCAGATCCCGGCTGCATCTAAGTTAGTCACAATGAAGCAGTATAGAATTCTGGGAGGACATGAAGAGATATCACAGACAATTAGAGATTTATTAGATGTAGGAGCTTTAAAGCCGACCATGACAGCGTGGAACAATCTGATATGGCCTGTCAAGAAAAGTGATGGATCCTGAAGAATGACAGTGGATTTTAGAGAACTAAACAAACATACTCCACCGCTTGCAGCAGCTGTTCCAGACACTGCCACTTTAATAGAAAAAGTTCAGAAACATCTACGATCAGTGTACGCTGTAATAGAATTGGCTAATGCATTTTTTTTTTAATCATTCCAATTGCAGAAGAGCATTGGGGTCAATTTGCCTTCATATGGCAGGGCTGGCAATACACTTTCACTAGATTACCACAGGGGTGGTTTCATAGCCCCACTATCTGTCATAGAATTGTAGCTGAACATGTAGATGAGATACAGCTGCCTCCTCACACACAATTAAGTCACTATGTAGATGATGTTTTGAGCCAAGGAAATGAGGAGGAGGAGGTACAAGAAGTCCTTGAATTAGTGGTAAAACACATGAAAGAGAGGGTTGGGAAATTAACCCTGAAAAAAAAATAAAAATCCAAGGACCATCTCAGGCGGTGTATTTTCTAGAAATTCAGTGGCACTGTGGGCATTGAGAAATACTGCCTAAAACCTGACAAACAAAATTTTTTTAGATTTTGCTGTGCCACAAGAGAAAAAGAAGCTCAAAGATTCATTGGACTATTCAGCTTCTGGAGGCAACATATTTCCTATTTGGGATAATTTTTAACCCCTTGGTATAAGGTGACAAGGAAAAAATATGAATTTGAATGGGGAAATGAACAGCAAGCTGCCTGTGGATTAGCTAAAGAAACCATTCAAGAGGCTTTAGATTTATGCCTCTGCAGAAAGGAGAAGTGGAGTTAAATGTGTCAGTAAATGGATGCCCAAAGATCACAGCATTCTGTCCAAAGGCTCCAACAATCATGCCAGCCCCATGGCCTTGACCACCCCAGAAATCCATCTCCTTTTCCAGGACAGCCTGTCTTAGTCGAACTCCCCACGGTGGGAGCAGTACCATTGGTACTGGATACCCCAATAAACAAGTACACCTGGAAAGCCAAAGATGCTCATGGAAAGGAGCACAAAATTTATACAAGGTACATTATCCCATCTTTCTAATTATAGCCCACTTCTAGTTCTCAAACCGAACAAAGAAGCTTTTCTTTCCTTTTTCTTGCAGGTAAAACTCTCTGGAGACAGATATCCTGAGTCACAACAGGGGATCCTTATGTTAATTTAAATTTTTGTATAGTGTTGACGTTGTCTTATTAATTTTTTTAGGATGTGTTGTCTATTATTGCAAAATTGCTTTGGGTGACCGTTCTCCTCTCCCTTGGTTCCCGGGGAAGCTCTGGCTTCCTAAGTATTAACCAAGAATGGGAGGAAAATGAATTTGTGATTTTTGGTCATTCTGTTGTCAGTATTATGAGCAAATAACAGACACCAAATCAGGGGAAGGTCATCTGCTAATGGGGCCTGGACTTTAAAAGGTCGTTACTGAGCCCATGAAGGTGAGATGGAAATATCAAGGCCTAAATCATAGATGCCCTCTGGGCTGGGGCATGGAAATCCATTTTCCTGCTGCGTAGGCAGACCCCAGCTCCAGCGAGCCAGACCACCATCTTCAGCTCCACAATTGACAGCAACAACCAGAATTTATCCCCTTTTGATAATTTTGTGGAGGTTGCTCTGTTAGCTCTTGCTATATTTTCTCTTGTGGGATGTATGTGTTCATCTTGTCAGTGTCCACGTAAACTGTCTTGCAATTGTACTTACTCATATAGACAACCACGCTCTTCCACCAATTCCCAAGGACAGCGAGCACATCCTTAGGCCCAGCCTCAGACACATTTTGGTTAAATATGTTTAGTTAAAATATTATTAATTGACATGGTTATTGTTACTGTTACCTTTATTATATGTTTGGTTAAAAAGTTGTTAACCATTGTTAGTGTTAATATTGCTTTATTTGTTATTTGTAGTGTTATTACTTATTTACCTTTGTTTAAATCTGGGATAGAAGTTTCTAGGCCCAGATGACACATGTGCTTTAGGAAACCGATTTCCCTGCTGCATATGCTGACCGCAACCTCGGCAAACCAGGGCAGCAGACCATGTGGACTGCCAGGGCCACAAACACTCAGTGATACATTGCCAGAACCACGGAAAAATAATGAGTCACATGTTAGTGGTGATTCCAATTTACTATATAGCCTTATAAAATGTTTTGGGTTTGTAGAGTTAGTTAACTGTGAGCATGACATTTTTGTTAGGGATGTTGTTAGATATATGTTTGTTAACTGAAGATATTCATATTTGTTAAAGATATTATTAGTTACATGTTTATTAATGGAAAATTTATATATCCATTTAAAATGTTATTAGTTATTTGTTAGCCAAAATTGTTATTATTTATCATGTTGCGTGCTATTTCTATCTTTTCTCTCTCTCTTTATAATCTATCCTTTGTGCCACCACAAGGACAACAATGTTGAGCCATGGGGTGGTGTAACAGACTGTGTGCTTGACTCAACATTGCTGCTGTACAACTACCACTACCTGGCCTCAACATCCTGTTGCCATGGAGAAGTATGCTCTGAAGGAGGTGAACTATTCCCAAAGAAACCACCATATTCACCTGAAGCCAGAATGACAATATCCTTGGCAGAGCCTGCCAAGCTGCACTTGCACGTGAGCCAAGTGAAGACCACGGTGAACACCTGGGCATGTGCACATGGAAGAACACATGGTGGCACGTATGACAATGAGCTTTGTGGAAATAGGTGGACTCTTTGGAGGGATTGTGAGGACTGGAACAATAAAAGAACTGCACACTCCTCTCTCGGGGCTCGGAGATGCGATTTCGGCATCATGTCTCTTTGGCGGAGATGGAGCTTGTAGCAAAATTATTACCTGCACCGAGACTGAGACAAGGGAATGTTGCTGGATTCATGGTGGTGGTAACTGACCTTGCTGCATCTCTTCTGTTTGCTTGCTTAGATATTCTGACTTTTTCTTCTTTTCTCTGTCCTATCGCTATTATTGCTTGTTATGAGAAATAGAGCTTACAAGATTGTATGGCATCTAACCTCGTTTGTGTCTTAAGTTCACTCCCGGGATCATTTAAGAACCCTTCCTGATATTGGATCGGGACATGCCTGACAAGACTTCATCAACTGACAAATGAAAACTAACATCATTAGCCATAGAAATGGTTTGAGAGCCATGATTCACCTATAGGTCAAAGGACTGAATGAAGTGCTAAATCTTGGACAACAGGCCCAAGCCAGAGTTGACCTATGGATGAATCCTGTATATTTTATAACTGATAACCATTGTGTGCTAGTAGGTATTGTACTAAGTTATAACAATGCACTTATGCTGATGTAAAAAGTGCTAAAGCATTGATATACTGAAGCCTGAACAACAGGCCCCAAGCTGAAGCTGCTAACTTAGCATGTAATCATCAACAAAGTGTGTAAGCTCTCAAGTGAAAGATGTGGCCTAGAATATAATCAGTAGTGAGGATGAAATGCTGAGAGAATGTATTCAACTTCCCTTGTTTAGCCTTGTTCAAGGCTTAGAACCCAAGTACCTGGCCTTGTTAGAAACTCCCTTGGTTTCCCGCCCTGAGCCCTGGCCAGGCTTTGGGTGGAATACAACAGGAGAATGAAACCAGAAATTTTCCTCTCAAAACAAAGGTGCCAGCTATTCTGGCTTGCTGATTTTTGGATATATAAGGCTGGGCCTGCTCACAGCGACTTTGGAAGCCTCACCTATGTTGGACACACCACGTAGGATTTCCCCCTTGCTGCGACAGGCTCTGCAAACCCTCGCTGTAACCGGGGCTGCCCAGCCACTGTGGGGCTGGATGAAGGTAACGTATGCAAGTGGTGACGTATCTTTCTTAATCACTATTCTCTCTCTCGTGTAGTAATGATTTGATGCATTACCCTGTATTTTCCTGTTTGATGCTTTAAGTGCGCTATTCTGCTTTTTCTTACTGCATGTTTTCTGTATTACACCCTTACATTATTTGGTTATCGCCAGTAAAATATGCCTGCTCTTTTCACCCTGGTGTCTGAGTTTAATTGGTTTCCTTAATCAGCAAAACAATGGTATAATATTTTAAAACTTACTCTCCTTTGACTCTTTTGTCACATTATTAGTTACCTTGGGATCATTCAGAAATCCTTTTTTCCCATCCTTATTCAAGTCAAAGTCTACTGGGAAGGGAAAATGAAGAGTTGAGAAATCAAAAGGATCTGCACGTAGATAAAAAAACATTACCTTTTTAAGGTGCATTTCTTTTGGTCTTTTTTTTTTGGTCTTTTTTTTTTTTTTTTTTTTAAGGTCTTTACCACAGACTGATGTTCTCAAGCCGCAGGCTATTGAACTTTCTCGTACAAAGATCCACCTGGTGCTGAATAATCACATACAACTTTTGTTTGATCTCTTCAACATGAAACTTTTAAAACAGGCTGCTGAGACCATTGTTTATCATGCTGACCAATACTGGGTCACTTCTTCCTTGTATTTCCCTTCCAGCCTGCATTTATCTGGTGCCTCTTGCCTTCCTTTACATTCAATTATAGACTTTTTTGAGGCAGTGACTGTGTTTTGTGTTTGTACAATATATATCGATGTCAGAAGTGATCACCTAACTATTACCACAATGCAAATATCAATCAATAGTTACATAAAATCGTTTATATTAATTTAATTTATTGCTTCCTTTTTGCAAGAATAAAAATGTGTCTATCATGCTACTAGCATAGCACTTCAAGATGACAGCTCTGCATTTAAAGGTAATTCCAGTTATGAATATTTTAAATAAAATAAGCTCTTTAAATATTCAGCTCTGTGAGAGTTGGAATCAAAATTGTTTATTTTGTATGAGAAACTCTCAAATATCAGTGAGATGAGAAACTCAAACACAGAAATTCTTTCATTACTATGTGATTCTGAAAAGTGAGTAAAATTCAGAAAAGCAAAGAACCCAACATTTAGTAATCTCTGTTTCTTAACTAGTAAGGTTCCATAAGACTATCTTTCCTCAACATTTGCTTCATGACCTCCATTCTGACTCTTCAAGAAATCATGTAGTCACTTATCTGACTACACTCGTTAGAGAAATGCCTCTTCTTGTTTCTCGAAAGGGCAAATATATGGTTAGATTCTAAAAGCACTGCCACTCTATGTAATTGTTAATTGTAACAGATGATTAGAACATGTCAACAATTACTGTCTTTGTAAAATGAACTTAATCTCCTAGATAAAGAAAAAATATTAATCTATGTGCTACAAAAGGCTGAGAAGAATCCCTTCTCTTCAAGTCTTCTGCCACTGAGGGATTTCTCATCTGACACATTATAAACACTCTGCCAAATACATCTGGAAGTTAGTATCACAGAAGTTAATTATACCTGCAAAAAAATAAAATGTTTGTGTACTGCCTGCAGAAATTTTAATTCAACTTTTCTATGGACATGACTATACAACTGCATTAAATGGAATTACAGCCAGAAAAATCTCTCCTAAGCCACTTATTTTCAGTTAGAATAATAAGCAATATTCCACTTTTTGTTAATAAACATGCTAAAGATTCTACTGGCATATGTAAAGACTGAAGGTAAAGTGGATAAGTCAATTTACTGTAATTTTCTCTTTGACTTATTGCATATTCACTCTTTAAAAGACGGTGGATTTACAATCTGCATGAAGACTCAAACCTGCAATCTGAATGTGAGATACAGACTCAAATTGAGGATAAGGGGAAGTTGGATTGTGTTGATGGAAAATATTACAACATTGAAGAGAAGTTTGTTGCAAAAGTATTCACATCATCTACCTGTCGCATGATTTCTCTTATATTCTTGTAATGCTCTCTAAAAGAATGTCACTCATGCGTCAGAATGTGATTTCTATAGGTTCATAAATGTTCATATGCCTATACATTTCCTATTTATTATGCCTGAAAACTAAGTTCCAGTCAGGAAGCAACATTTACTATGTACAGAGATAGCTCCAGAGGATGGCAATCAGCATTGCACGTTATTATTGTATGCTTTTTATTCAAATGCAAAATATCAAAAATTTAAATGGACTTGCATGTAGTTAATCACATAATTGTACTCAGCAAATAACTGCACATACTCTCTCTTTCACCAAATATCCCCTGCATTATAAGAACAGTTAATCAGATGTAGAAGAATATCCTAGTAGAGTCATTAGGTATACTGTTCCTTTTCTTTGCAGCTACAAGGTCTGTTCAAAAGGATGGAGGTTTGGCTAGGGTTTCTATATTCTGGCAGTTACAACAGCTGAAATTTGCTACTGGCGGTCAAAAACTGACCCAAGCTATACACTGAGCAGGATAGAGTAAGACAAAAAAAAAGGAAATTTATGCAAAAAACACTTGAAGTTTTATTTGAACATTTTTCTCCTCACAGCTTCATTCATTCAAACCTTTATTTTATCTTACTTTAATACTTTTTAATACCATTTAATGACATATTGTTTTAGCCACAGGCTTTCATTTCTGTCCTATAGTTCTTAAGATATGGCATTAATTATTTATCTGTAATTATAAGGCAAAGCCATTTTGAGTCAGATGCTTTATAACTTCACAATGTAAGAAGGAGGCTGATGATTTTTGTACCATCTACATATATCAATGTTTGCAATAAAGTGGATACTGCTTATACTAAGCTGGAAGCAAAGGAAACCCACATTAAATATGGCACTCACATCCTGTAGCTTCATCCACTTAAAAGGCAGATAATCTTTTTTATCTTCTAGGCTCTCTCTAAAGTCACTGATACCTCTGGAAGGTGATTCACACCACTGTAAAATTCACATCTAAATAGTTGCACATCATGAATCATGCTTGTTCTTCTCCATTGAGAAAACTTGGGTGACTGTGTAGGTCAATGCTTGGGCTTTAGGTGGCTAAAATAGTGATGAATTTCACGTTCTTGATGTGAACCCAACAACGGTATAAAGACAATAATTTGTTTTGCTTTCTCTCATCTTTCAACAGGTACATAAATGTAATTAGTTTACTCAGATTGGCTTAGAATACCCAATTTGTTTTCCATTTTGTTCTATCAGTCCAAATTCATGTCAAATGACAAGCTATGTGAAATATGGCTCACCTTTGTTTGTTCACCCTTGAACCTGATTTATGTCAAAAAAGTAGTTACAGAATATTGTTTAGCTGTTCATTCTTTTTTAAGCAGTAAAGTCTGTGGAATATAAAACTTGTACAAGGTGAGTGTGAAGACATTTAGCGCTCTCACTGCTGTTCTGATACTCTCCCTGCTCTCATCAGCCTTATCTGAGTTTATTAAACAGTTCAGTTCTTTACCATTTAAGAGTTTCTATTTTGGGGAAAATGAGCATAAAGTTGCTGAATTAATGGCATCAAATTTTAAACTAACCTTTGTGATTAAACTGTATGTTTTGACTCAATATATGATAAGGGAAATAAAGAACAAAGGACTTTGAAAAGTTTGATTTGATCTTTAGAAATTTAGTTCAAGAAGAACTTGCATTGCGTATTGCTGCTTGGAAATGTCCCTTTTTGGCTGGTAGTAGTGGGCAGAAGTCTTCTGCATTACCTCCAGCCAGTGAATAAAAAACTCTTCAAACCAGGTAAGGATTTTTCCCTTGTTTATGGCTCACTCATTATTTTATACAGCACTGGTGTGCACACAGGATCATCAGTTAATATATTTGATGACTAAATAGTACATTGCAACCTTTAAAATTCATATCATTATAAACCCATCACTTCAGTAATGTGAACATAGCAAAATGGCATTTTAAAAGTAAGATGAGATAATAAATAGCACCCACCCTCCTTGTTTATACTGCAGCAGTCAGCACATTATTGTTCTGTGTAAAATGCTAAGAAAACAATAATTTCCAGGCTGGATAAAAGCAATGTAAATATCAGCAGGTGTATTTAAGTGCTATTAACATGGCTGTAAAGAGCTTATTTGCACAAAGTGTTCAGGAAGAAACTCTTATTACTTGGCAATGTTAATACATTAGGTTAAAACATAATCTTTAAACAAACCCCGAAATCACTAGCTAAAACCATAATCATGTCAAAGTGGAAGCCAGTATGTATGCACAAGAGTGCTTAAAACCCTGGTAAAACAGCCTAACCAGGAGCAGGCATCTTTCTGCTGGTCGGTTATAACAAAAGTAACAAACCTACACTGTGCAAAGTGAGTTTCTGCTGATGAAAGCTACACTATTGAATTTCTTGGAGACATAAAGATATAGACACCTCTAGATACAAATCCATTTCACAGCAAGGCACTTCATAGCCTGAAACATAGCTGGAAATTGAAGGGGTGAAGTCAGATTCATCAGATAGCTAAGACTACCAGTCTGAATTATTAATTGTCAAACTTATATTTTTATTGTGATCAATAACAACTAGTTTGCAGATAAAATTTTTCACTGTCTGTATTTATACAAATGGAACTGTCTATAATTGAGTAACTCAGTCTTGTGTAATTCTACTGTTACTGCATAAGAAGTTCAGAGAGAACCAATAGAGAATACAGATAGAGACCTACTGAGTTTTTTCAAAGAACATTGAACTGTGAGGCAGGTTTTTTTATCTTTTGTTTGTTTGTTTCCCATGGGGATGATCAGCTCAGTTATCAGTGGGCTAAAGTGAAGGAAAGAAACAAAAAAGAAAAAGAAACAATGAAAGAAGTGTTGACCACACAGGTACAACTTCCAGAACTGGGAAAAAAGATGAAGATACTGCTGTGCTGAATAATGGAGAAATACGTGTAACACTAATTATACCAACTTGCATATTAGCCATAAGCAATAGGAAAGTAAGTCAACAACAGAGAGAATAAAATCTTTACTCCTAAATAGCAAAAGTAAATTTTCACTTGGTATAAGCAATTCAGAGCTTTCCAGTTAGAATATTTTGACACTAAATTTTTTGAAGATTCAAAAACTTAGGAAAAGCTGATGTTTAACACAAATTATTCAATCTTGAACTTGTTCATTTACACTTGAATAAGTAAGATACTTGAATAATCCATTTCTGACTCAATCCTAACTCAAATATAAAAAATGGTTGAAATAGTAAGTGTGACTGAGTGATGTAATATATTTTATCTTCTGTTTAAATATATTAAAATAGCATAAGGGATTATAAAAGTCCTAATAGTGTGCAATTAAACTTCAGGGAGACAGTGGGAACTGTAAAATAGAACAAAAACAGATTAAGAAAAAGACATTTAAAATCAATTTATGCTCAAACTGTACTCCATTTAGAATGAACATGGAGACTAAACCTTGAGTCAAAGCTTCAGTGTTACTAAGCACAAGAACGATGAATTACTAAGCACTAAGAATCAGTGAATGATGAGGAGGAAATTGAGGTTTATACCTTGCTTCTGTAAAATAAAAAGGCAGCTAAAGGGAATACAGAGTACTTCAAACTGAAATCTGACACACCATACCCCCTCCCAGAAAACCTCCCAAAAAACAACCACAAAACCACCTGAATTTGCAAACAAGAAACACGTATGTGGGCATTAGATTTCAGCCACTGTCTTTAGTGTTTTTCTAATAATAATAATAAAAAATTTTAGACAGCTGTTTTGTTCACAGAGAAGGATAGTTAAAGTAAGTCAATGCCCACTTCCATCCACACTTTTGTTGCATTTTTGTTTGAAGCTATGTTGTCAGCTATTATTAAATCAATTAATAGACAACTGCAAATAATGATGGAAAACTCCTTACAAGCAGATCAATGTTGTTAGTTACATGATAGCTTCAAATATTTTAAATCACAAGACTTGACCATGAATTTTACAAGAGCAAGTACTTCTGCAATAGTGGAGGCAATAGAGTATTTAATAAAAATCGTAGTCATGATCTTCAGTTTCTCTGAGTAATGGATTTTAAACTCCAACCTGAGATGTTGAAAACTGATTTTTTCTTTTTTTCTCCCCAACTAACAAACAAAAAATATATCTTGGATTAAGGCCTGAAAACTAACACATCTAAATTATTAGAACCATTAGAGAAACGTTTTACCTAATAAGAGGTAATATTTACTTCAACAGCAGGTAAATGCAAAAGGCACAGAATGTAAAACTATGTTTGTTATCAACAAACATAAGAGGAACCTGCAAAAGGGCAAATCCTTATCCTTAGGAGTCAAGCAGAACTTCTTAAGGTTGAACTTGCTAAAAAAGATATGGTTAAGATGTTTTTACTTCTTGACCTTCAGTACACCCAATTCTTCAAAATACCAGGAAATAATTTTGACATGCAATTACCTACAAGAGTTTGTTCAAGCAGTTAAATGTGGTTAGAAGACATTTTCTATCATTAAAGTGTCCACACTTCTGATTTCAGGATGAATTTGGAAAATAAAATCTCTGGGAAATGATTGAAGCTAAAAAGATATTTTGGAATCTCAGTCAAACTTTTGCTCAAAATTAGTTTTACAGGGAGCTGACACTTAGCTGAACTGGTTTCATCTGTCTTTAAGCTGCAAGGATACTTTTGTGCAGTCTAATGTGTTTCCTTCACTGCTATCCTTTCCCTTTACTGACAAAAAACCCATTCATTTTTTAATGCCTTATGCAGAACTATCACATCAGAAAAGGAAAAGAAAAATGGCACATTGTAGAACATTTCTATTAGAAGTGGACTCAAGATTGAAGGACTGCACCTGATCTGAAATATACCAAGATAAGGGGTTTGGTATGTTTTTGTATGAGAGCTTTTTGGTTGACTCTGGCTCATATCTACATTCCCTCAGTGTTTAGAAAAGATAAACTAAAAAAAGACAAATTGCAGGTAGGAAAGGTACCTATAGAGGAAAATTAGGGAAATAATAAAATTATTTCTTCTATCTATAGTAAATAAACCCTTCTGACTTTCTCTGTTTAAAATATCCTTGATACTCTTGTCTTCATGAAGAAACCTGCTTCCAGTCAATCATATGTAGCAGAGGCACTTATCCTGGTAAGATTGACTGATACTCCAAGAAAGAACTGTGAAAGGATTAATTTATATTTAAGTATTTGTTCTAGCCATTTACACTTTGACATGTTTGGAATTATTATGAATGTTTTTAACAAATCAAGTCCATTATTGAGCTAGTAAGAAATCAGGTACAATATTTTAGCTTTCCAGCTTAAAAACAATGATTTTTCTGAGCGGTAACTTACAAGAATTCATTTTTCAAAGGGTCATATCTTTGTAGTACCAAGGCAATTATTTTTACCTCTTAACATAACTAAGCACATGACTAGACAAAGAAGATAGAGAATTTGTGAGCTGCTTTACTGTGAAAACACTCCCCTTCAGTAAAGATGACACAGTCTTTGGGTACAATATTTGTATACACGTTTTGTTGTCTCAAAAATGTGAAATTCTTGTTTTGTAGAATAGAAGGAAGAATAAGCAATCTGCATTTCCAGGTTTGGCCTATTCTGTCAATGGAAATGACCTTTTCAGTGTACCTGTTCCAAATGAGATCTTTCTGTCTTTCACTGTGACGTTAAACCGATGAACAAAGTCATGATCATAAATAGAAGTTTTTGTGCCTATTATTTTCTTCAGGTCAAGTGGAATCTTTATGTTAAACAATCATGCCTGTAATACACATGAAATGGGACTCAGAGGGGACCAATAGGTTGCAAAGGTCTCACATTAAGGTAGCAAGAGCAAAATGAATAGTATCTGAAAAGCAACTACTGCTCTGTTAAACTCAAGTATTTAAACAACAACCAAAAAAAAAAAAAAAAAAAAGAAAGAAAGAAAATTAGGTTGGAACAATTACTGAAACTTTATAGAGATCTGAACAAAAGTCTCTCCTCACATAGTTATGCAGAATCTAAGCTGTAGTGGCCAAGGGCAATGAAATAGCTCATAAATTTTTGGGTTACAATGACAACAAACCAGGTCAAAACAATTTCATTTCCTCTGTGGCAGAAAAACAATCCCTGATGAAAGGTGGAAATGGTATATATAAAATATATACATTCATAAACCTTTGGTTTTTTTCACATAATTTCATAAACAAGAAAGAGACTTATTATAGACAAGAAGATATTAAGCTGGATGGAAATCTGGTCTGAAAAAGAATATTCTGATACACAGTAAAATAATAGTTATTATTATTATCAGTTATCAGTTATCTGATAATGACCACAGAGATTTGTCTTGTACCAATAGCATCATTGTTATTAACAAATTTTGACAAACAGATTTTCAAAGTCAGTACAGAAGGTGTTGCAAGCAGATCAGAGAACAAAACTTGAATAATTCAGAAACACTGTCCAACCTCTAAAATAGTAAATAAAATGAAGAATGAGAGTGAAGAAACATCAAAAACAAACAAACAAACAAACAAACAAAACCCCAAACAAACAGCGGTGAGAAATTTAAAAAGCATCTCATGTAGGGAAAGAACAAAAAAAAAGTCTAGAGAGGACTGAAGGAGGTAATGCTAAAATCATCTGTACTGTGTCCAAAAGTCAGCGTAACTTACCATTCTGTATCTAACACTAGTCAGTAAGAACTACTTAGGAAAGACTATATGAGGCAGGATAAGATGGAGTAACCTCTCCCTAGTATATATTTTTATATTAAAAAAAATCTTACAGTGTGTAAAAGACAGCTTCACAAAATAATTGAATGTTCTCAGCATCAGCTATGGATTCAACTGTAAAATCTGTGGCACAAGCCTCAAGTTGCAGATTTGGGGTAAGTGCCAAAAAGAAACTTTAATAGAGTGCAGGGGAGTTTCAAATCATTATCAAGATAGATTTCTGTAACAGTAGGTTAGACAAATGTTTATGAGAGATGACAGCTGATCCTGGAATGAGTCAGGGAATTAATCAAATAAGCTCCTGATATCTCTTTCAGACATATTTTCTATGATTCCATATCTTCTCAGTCATCTTCCAACCATCTTCCAGGTGTTTTTTGTTGGGCAGAAAACATATAATGTGTTTCATGAATAAACCATGCATAATGTTTGGCTGGGGAAGATGAAGTCAAGAGGTCACAGCTCTTCTCAGGTGGAATATGATTCAGCAGCATAAAACCAGAAATAGACTGAAAACAAAAAGTTATTTTCAGAAAACTAGATGAACTTTAGTATCTGTCCAGGAGATGCCACTTGAATTTGAAAAAAACCCAAATGAATCCATAAGGGGAATTAAATGAGAATTCAGACTTCACATGGGGACACATCACAGTAGGATCCCAGCACACATTTTAAAGAGAAATCTTGTTTTCATACAATAAATGAGAATTTTCTTCTTTCCATTATTTATCACAGTTTCATATATTTTATTATCTTCTTTGCTGAACTATGTTAGTAAAATCTCTCAATGTTTTTTACTGTGCTGGCATTCCATGCTCTCACATGTAGGACCAGACATTGTACATTTCTCCTGCATTGTATGCCTTCTTGCTAATTATTGAATCTTTGGCTAATAAATTAGAAATTACTTGTGTACAGGAAGTCAGCTAAACACAATTCTATTCATCACATTACAATTATATTATAGGTGTTACCTAGGGCTCAACTAAAAATATGTAACAGTGTATAAGCTGAAACTACTAAAGCTTCCTATAGGCTATTTCTTGAGCAATTGACACTCAGGCAGAAAGCATACTTACAGATTTCTCAGACTTCTTGTACGGAATAAAATTTGAAAAAAAAAACATTAATAATGTAAACGAACATTTAGTTTAGAGGAGAATAGTTCTCCTTTACAATTCCATTTAAAAAATGTCGTGGAATAGTAACTTTCTTTGTCTCTCATTACTTCTATAGAAGTTTTTCTCACTCCCATAATTATGGAAAATCTTATGCCAGAAGCAATGAACTAAGCCCCACCTTGACGTTTGTACATTGATGCTAATCAAGGCTAATCAGGGTTGTCCCTGTAGCACATAGCAACATAATAGTTTTTCTAAACACAAGCACAACATACAGGTCTTAATTCATTCTTTTAGAGTCACTGATGTGTTGAGGTTCAACTACTTATGCTTTTCTCAGCTTGATTTCTACAAATTGAAATTCTGTAGCCGAATGAAACCCATATTTACCTTAATTGATCTTGTCCTTTTTTGCTTTGCTTTCCCCATGAGCATAAGTATTTTGTGTGATCTCATCATTCATGAAGAACAGTCACTAGTGAAAACCACTTCTTGACATATTTTTTTCTCCTCATTTGTGTGTCCACCAGTCCTTAGCCAGCAGAGAAGCAATACAGGATTAGCCCTTTCTCAGACATTTTAGGGAAACAACTTGTAGCATATGATGAATGTTTCTTCAAACAAGCAGTATCTGTTATAATATTGATCTAATGGTGACATCTATTAATGTAGCATTATACCTGCTTTTCTGAAGTATGGCTTTAAACTTATTTCTATTTTTTTTTAGTAGTAAATTAATACATTTACCTTACTGTAGACATTGTCTACAGTAGCTCTGAACATTGTTTAATATTATTCTATAATTATTATTTCACTGAGATGACTGCAATATAAGCATAAGTGAAACACCCTCTGTTAGTTTCAGAGAAATCTGGAAAGACTCACACTATTCTCTGGACTGAGAGATCAGACGTCACTTTCCACGGAACGTATGACAAGGTGGTGGAAAATTTTAGCCATGTTTTGGCTGTTAAATCAGGGGAAAGATTACCATTGCCAAAAACAATTCCTCTGCAATTCTTTACCTTAGTTATCTGCAGCATTCTGCCTGTTATCTGTTTTCTATCCTCATTGTTCTGATTGACAAGGGAAGTATAGGTCATTCTGCAGTGACACCTGAACACAGCTGCACCGGCTGCTCCTTGTAATGTCGAGCTTATTACACAATAGCGAGAAATCAAAATGCACATTTCCTGGCAAGCTGAAACGTATCACTTTCAACAGAGGGGTAACTAATGTAAAAGGAAAAAAGAATCCTGTGCATTCATATCTCTTTGTAAAAGGAACTATTGCAAGCATTGTGCCTGTGACAAAATATGTTTAGGTCTGATTAATAAGGGACACAATGAGAGGTAAAATGTTTTAGTGGATACAAAAAGTGTTCTGATCAAATATAATACAAGCCCCATTAATAATGACTTGAAGGAGACTATCTTACTGCCTGCACCACGTGTCTGTTTTTTGAAGACTGCTTAAGTAAAAGTGAATTACACTGCTCATGCATTTAATGCTGTATTTTTCTATGTATTACTTGGTATAGATTACAACAGTGGACTGAAAACACAGTCATAGTGATCTGGGAGATATTTCTTATTATTTCCTGGCTAGATAATATTATTTTTTTCCCAAACAATTGGTTTCTATGGAATAAGAGAAGTAGAAAATTATTTCTGTAAATTAGAATTGATGAAATGTCTTTTTCTAAGCTATGCATGTGAGTAATTACTGATTAAATTATGTGTTAAAATAATTAATGTCAATTATTTGCTCTCTGTTTTGAATTTTTTTGCAGGTTCACTTATACTTTATAGACAGACTGAGTGACAAGCTTCATTCCTGAGTATTTATAATCATTCTGCTTAATTGAACTGTCAATTACTTGGAGAATTACAGCACAGTAATCCTCTAAAAAAAAAATCCAAAGATTGGGATTTAACTGAAAGATCCCATTTCAGAAAAAAATGGAGAATTACATAGTTTTGTGAGGCAGTTTTTGCAATTTAGCAAAATTAGTTAGGTTGAAATAGAAGTACGTAAATTCATGTGCAGTTATGGTGTTTTTCATTTGACATTCTCCAAATCAAATCTGACTTCATTTTGACTTTCCCATAAGGCAAAACCCAGATTTGTCTGAGGCTCATTATATCTTCGTAAAACTGTCACTTTTAAAGGTATGAAACTACATCTGTATAACTATTTGTTGATCTTTCGCAAGTCTTCATTCATGTTTAGAGCTGGTTTCCCAAGGAAACTTCCTTGAGATTTTGACTTGTCCAGACATTTCTTGCTGTACATTTTTCAACCTTTCTTGCAATGTAAGCAGGACCCAGAAGTTAAAAATGCTAAGAGAAAACTTAGTTCCTTCTAAGTCCAGAATGGATCATTATAGGAAACTCGAGACTTTCCAGATACACAGGTTTCAGAGGTAATATAAAGAAAATAGCATCATGAAAATCTCTTCTATGTTTAACTGCTCCAATAACATAAGTGGGCAATTGGCTTGAAGATCCAGGTCTGTCATTAAATGAATGATTTCCCATTTATATCAGAATCAAAACTGATGTGCCTATCTTGGTCATTACAACTGCTTTCAGATGCTGGAGAGAGAGTAGATAGGCAAGTGATACAAGTAGGTTTTAAGTGTCAGAGTGAGAATGCTGTCATGAAACAATATAGCATTATGATTTCAGAAGTTATATGAGAATCATTTAATCTGACTTTCCTTTTTCTATTTTATATTTTCAGAATAATTTTGTCAAAGTAAAAAAAATCAAAACCCTTTGGTGTTATTTTTGCTTTTATTTGCCTTACATGACTCTTGTCCCTTCCTTTCTATCTTACTTAAGTCTTGGAAAAAGTAAAAATAAGCTTAAAAATGATATAGATGTGGTTTATGAGCAATAAATTTCCTTTCTTTTTTCTTACAGTTACTTTCTTCTTCTCACACAGTCTTGCCTCACATATTCCGTTATGTTCAGAAGGAAATAACATACTGTCCTAGAAAATTCCTGGTTAGCATGAGCATTTCAGATTTTAAAGTATTGCTTTACACACTTGTCCACAAATTGTTAGAAGTTTTTTAGTTGCATTGGAACAGAGTGTATCAGGCAAATGCTTCATGCGAAAGACATGGCTGGGAATTCTGTTCCAGCTTAAAATTAGGTGTCTACAATGTGAGTTGGTGTCTAATTTCCCTTAAAGTTAATAGACCTCTAGGACTTGATGTACTTGTCTAGTCATAGGCATTCAGTACCATCTGAGGTGTGCTGGAGTTTGCAGTTCCAACTACCACCTGAAGGACATACCCCTCTAGGTCCTGTGACTTGCTGATGCCAGCCCCGTCAAGACAACTCACACCCTAGGTGAGTTCCTGAGATGGAACTATAATCGGAAACCTGTGTTCAGGCTACACAATCAACAAACTAAATAATACAACCAGCATAGTCCTGAAGCTGTTTACCTAACTAATCCCTGCATATTCACTTGAAATTGAATTAAATTGCTCTGTAAGTTTTGTTCAGTAGACCTCCTTTAATAGAAGCTTAGGCATATCAATATACATGCCAACAACTACATTTATATGTCTTCATTGCAAATGGATTCCTATTCAAATTATTTGTTAAATATCAAATTTGAGAGATCTTACTGTGCCTCTTGTTTTTCTTTTAAAAGATGGAATTAAATCCTTGAATGATCTAGTTTCTGTATGGGATAGAAATACAAAACCTGTTTACACCTCAGGAGGTAATCCGAGTAGTTGTGACACACCACTGCAGAAAGGTACATCTCACATATCTTCAGTTTAATCAGCTCTTCTTAGAAGTTGAGGTACACTGAGAAAATATGTTTCTCTACAAATAACTACAGAGCCTTCTTTTGCCCACAGAGAGACTTTAGCTTGCAGTTCCTCAACTTTTTTATTTTGTAATGAGAGGAGAAGGATCAGGTCATGCCATGGGACTTCAAGAAATTAGGAATAGAAAATTGAAGGAATCCACTCCTGAAAATCTTCCAAATGAAAATCTGATTACAAATCCGATTCCTGAAAACCTGATTACATATCCAAAGACACTAAGCCGGAATGATTTAACAAGCTTTCTAAAATAGCATACAGTTCCAACAGTTTTTTTTCCAATAAGAATATTGAAATTAGAACTCTATAGCTGAATCAAAACATTAAAAAATTTAGATTTAAGGTTTCCCTCTTTTAAATTATGAGCTTTTCCCTCTTCAAATTCTTTCCAGTTGTGGCTAGCTGAAGTAAAACGATGAACAAAAATAATATAAATTAATATTAATATTCTTCTAATCATAAGACAAAATGATCAGCATAATCCTTAAATTTGCAGAATACTTATAAAGTGTACAAAGGCTCATTGATCAGCACTGAAGCTTGATTAAGTGAACATTCAAATCAGCAAAGCATTCAGGCAGACTGTCTAAAACTGTAGAGTGCATGTAATAGTGTTCTATTTCCAGTCATGTCTCAGACTCTTACGGTGATATGCAATAAACTGAGAGGAAAATTTAACTTTACCATCTTGCAGAGATGATATCCACAAGGATTAAATTGGGATAAAATAGATTTAACGGGCACCCTGAACAGACACTACTTGATCATTGAGTTAATTGAAGGTGATGAAGCTATTTTATGTGGTAGAAAAACTAATCAAGGTTTATTAACCTCAGGTAATAAACCCATTTGAGAGGGCTCTGGAGAAGTAGGATAATCTGATTTGATCATTTATTGGACAGGAAGACTATCACTCACAACAAATGTCCTGTTCACAGTTCTTATTTGTGTTCCACATTATGTTTGTTGCAGATTTGTAGAAGATCTGTGATGTGTCAAACTCCATTCCTTCATCTGGACTATGTAATTCTCAAACAAATTTAAAATGAACTGTTTTAACCTATGTCCCTCATTAGAGAACAGGCATATTAGACTATTCATATTTATCAAGCTCCTGATCCTTCCATCTGAAAAGAAGTGGCTATTTCTTTATCATGGCATACTCTGTTGCCCTTGATCTTTAAATATTACAAGGAGATAAAAAATGTAGCCACTCAACTCAGTTCTATTGTCCATCTCTCGTATAACTAGGTGGTTTTTTTATGTTGTTTATCTGTTCACTTGCATTAGATGACTTACTTCTGGAAGTCTTTTAGACTTCAAGTAGCTTTTTGCAGCTGCTTTTGCAATAAGCTTATAACTTCCTATTAACCTTCAGGTCTCCCTCTAAAACTGCAGATATTTGAATAATCCTATAGCCACTATGACAAAAGACACAGGCAAACAGCAATAAATAGATTGAATGATCAACAAGGTGGTTCTACTTAAGTCAGTGAAAAGTTCCTCACTGGTACTATAATACAGTTCTAGATGATATTCATTTATATCTTCAATATTTCAGTATCTAGAAAAAGCATTTCTAATTCAAGTTCAAGGACAACTATAAGACAATATTCAGGAAAGGGGAAAATTATGAGGGTTTTCTCATTCCCTGATGGTTTACCCTAGTTATCATGATCTTCCATACTAATTTAGTGCTTTCCATATTATTAAATTTATCTTGAATGTATGATTACCTAAACTACTAGTTACCAACAATATTAAGAAATTTAACTTATTACTTCCACAGTGCACTGACTGATTTTCAGAGAAGGCAGTCTTTTCTGTGAGATGTTCAGGTTCTACAGACAGACAATTCACACATATTTTACACTGCTACATGTAGAGTTAGTTCTGCAGAGTTTTATGGTGATATGGGTACACTTTTAAAATTTAGTTTAAATCTAAGTGGCATTATTATTATTATTATTATTATTACTACTATGATTTTAGTGATCCATGCAGTGATGAGCTACACTACTGAGCCTGAGGTGTGTTCATACAGGATAAGATTAGGCTCAACATATACTCCGAGTATCCCTTAACTTTATCCACTTTTCCATTAGTTATTTGCTGATGCCTTAAAATATTAAATTCTCTTCTGTTTTATCAGATTGACTTGCAAACTGTGAACATGACTGCTAGAGTCTTACATAAACGTTCTTGGCAGCTCCTAACAAAATCCTTTTGTGCAAATGTTTATCTTCTTGGATATGGTATGCACAAGCCATAAAATCAAGGATGATTTTTACTTTTTGCATAGCCTCCAGTGGTTTCCTTGGAAAATTTTTGTGCTGTTTATAGTTTCCTTATAAAACTTCAAAACTTCTTTATGGAGTCAAGTTATATTGTGAAAAATAGAGACTTATAGACAAAAGTCTGGACTTAGGAAGAAGAAGGAGATAGAGTCTAGTTTATCTCACACTGAAGCTAGTGAGCCTTTGCACTGATTTATAGAAGCCCTGGACTGAACTTTTAAGTTGGGGAGCTAAAGGAATGCTTTTCCAAACAGCAGGTGCTGCAACATGCGCACACACGCATAGACACAGACACAGACACACACAGACACACATGGGGGTTTTTTTTGACATTTATTGAAATAAAAAGATGTTCAGTAGCTAGAAACTTTGAAAGCAAGACTTGGGACATGACAAGTTCAAGAGAAAGCACCAAAAAACACATGATATGGGATACGTGGAAAGCAAAGTGAAACTAATAGATTAGTTTATCAAGAAAGAGACAGAAAGAGCTGCCAAAACACAAGTGAAAACAAGACTTGAGTAATCAGTCAGGGACGAAAGATATGGGGAGGGTCATAAGTCGTTGATTAGAGTTTTTAATAAGAGTTTTCTTCTGTGTTGTGAAACATACTGTGATTTGTCTAAATTTAAATTAACATGATATTTTTCTCTCAAGCAAAATTGTTGAAAAATACAGTCACAAAAAGCAAGATTGATAAATTTGAGGAGTGGCTTTTTGTATAAAGGCTATACATCTCATACTTGGACCTTATCTTCAGTTTACACTTACACAAATTAGAAAAAAATTCTTTCAAGTTCTGAGAAGATACTGGCTGACCCTTATTATTCTGAAGTTTTCTTAATAAACATTGTGGTCTCATCTGAATTTTAAGATCATTCTAATATGTCATACACCTTTTGTTAAATATTAAAAACTGTAATTTAATACCAACTTAGAGACAGACACATAAATCAAATATTAAAGAAAGATGAAAGCCTAATATCATCTCTTGCTCATAGCTTCTCTTATTATAAGTGAAGTTATGAGCAATTGTTTACACAAATTAAATTCCTGTGCATTTTAATAAGATGAATTTACAGCTTCAAAATTATAGCTTCTCTTTCCAATATTTAATTTGTGGAAATCTCTTTCATCATTATATAAGCACATACATTTTATATGGGGCTTTTGAATACTAGCATTCTGATCTTGGAGAATAATTGTTCAATAATCTTGTTTAAAAGTGAGTTTCATAAACTAATTAAAAAGAAATGTGGAAATAAACCAATTGATTATTATAATAACTAAGATGACACTCTGATACCTGATAATGAGCCCACATAACTATCTCAGTTGCCTCAGTATTAAATAGAAATTAAATACTACATTATAAACTGGTATTTTCTGTTGCTGAAGGTTGTGATTACAGCCATGATAGCTACTGCAGTCATTACAGCCATGGCTAAACCAAGAATTACTCGATTAATGTTTTAGACATCCAAAAATGTTTGGATTAACCTTGAGGTTTTAGCAAAGAATCTTTAAACACTTTTTTACAAACTGAATTTCTGAAAGTCTAATTTTGAACAGTTTGAACTTCCTTAAACATATTTTTTTTAAAAGATGTCATTACAGAAAGACAGTACTATATTATAAATCAAGGTTAGCCAAGTTAAACAGGTACTTAAACCTTAAGCATGTGAGCAGTCCTAACAGATAATTATTAAATCTCTAATGAATTAGTTTTGATACACCACAATTTCAACTATCTGTGGCGAATAATAAGTACTTTATATTGGAAAAGAAAAAAGGGAGAGGCACTGCTGGACACAGACATAGATTTCAGAGGATTATTTTACCAGATTGTACATTTCAGAGACGAACACTAAAGCTGGAACAAAAGATGATGATCACAAGGTGAGTGGTTGAAGAATTATTCCAGGTGACTGGAGAACACAACAGTGAGACAACAAAAATCACAATAAGAGGAACAATAGCACATTCATATTACCACAAGTTCAAGTGTTTATTCAGTTTCTCAGCTGGCATAAATATTTGAGGCCTAAAAATCAGAAAGTTATAGTGTGAGACAAGCCATAGATAAAATTTTGTTCAATTTAACTTCAAAATTAAAATACAAAACATTTTTTTAATTCCAAAAGTAAACTACTATTTTCACATTTTTCTGTCTTAGTATGTTGATGAATAACTTCTCCTGAACCAATATTTTGTAGTGAGCCTGAAGTACTACCAAATCCTTTGAGCCAGTCTGTTTGAAAATGTCGGATAAAATGACTGATGAGTATCAAAAAAGCTCTCTTCAAACCTCATCACTTTACCACTTGGATTCCACTCAGTCTATTTTACCATATAGCCAGTGATATTTATTGGTTATCTCATGGCAGTATGCACCTGAGGCTTGGAGTGATTCACTATCTCTGCTACAGTGTGAACACAACAGGATGGCAGAAGGTTCCCTGAAGTGCGATTCAAGGGAGAATATGATGTGGAAGAGCAGCTTCAGAGCTACTAAACACAGCACTGAGCAGTCATGGCTAGCTTTTCCCTTCTTGCACGGGTCTTAAATGTCAGTATTAGCTATCTTTTAGTAAGGTGCTGTTTTGTTTTGTTTTGTTTTGGTTTTTTAAGACATTACTTTCTTGACCATATATGCAGATGCATCTTTCTTATACATCCACAGTGCACAGAAATTATTTTTATTGGAATTTCTGTCAGTTTTTGAGGGAAAACCAAAATGGTAAAAGTTTACTTTTTCAGACTTATGAAATAGTGTAAGTCTGGACTAAAGTAGCCTACATTTTCCTATTTCCTCCCAGGCATAGAACTCCAAATACATTAGCGTCAATGTGCACTGTATGTCAAGGGCTTCATTAGCTCTGAAGTCATCCTTCTTCATCAACTGTTCATAGCACCAGTTTCCTGCGCTTACTATAGGAAACAGGTGAACTTCCTTTTCCTGGTGTTTTCCTGTAAAACTACAGAACTAGAGTAGGCCAGCGTGCTGGTTTTGTCTGGGATTTATATTGATTTTAATATTAATTTTCTTCATAGTATCTACTATGGGGCTGTATTTTGGATTTGTGCTGGAAACAGTGTTGATAACACAGAGATGTTTTCATAACTGCTCGACAGTGCTCACATAGTGTCAAATCCTTTTCTGCTCTTCACACCACCCTGCCTGGGAGTGCACAAGAAGACAGGACGGGCACAGCTGGGACAGCTGACCCCCGACTGACCAAAGAGATACTCCATACCTTATGATGTCATACTCAGTATATAAAGCTGGGGGAAGAATAAGGAAGGGGGGGACATTTAGAGTTATGGCATTTTGTCTTCTCAAGTAACCATTACACTTTATGGAACCCTGATTTCCTGGACATGGGCAAATATCTGACTGCCAGTGAGAAGTGGTGAATTAATTCTTTTCTTTGTTTTTCTTGCATGCATGGCTTTTCTTTACTTACCAAATTGCCTTTATTTCAACCAATGAGTTTTCTTATTTTTACTCTTCTGATTCTCTCCCCCATCCCACCAGAGAGGAGCATGCAAACGTCTGTATGGGGCTTAGCTGGAGCTGGGGTTAAACCACAACAGCCAGTCAGGATGACTTTCACAAGTTGCAGGCATAAGACTCTGCTATTGTCTTCTGTCCTGGTTTAGCTAGGATAGGGTTAAGTTTCCCCAGCAGGGAGAAGGGATCTCCAGCAGGGTTATTCATACCATGCTGATGTCCGGCATGGCAGCACGGGAAGCTTTCCTTTGTGGCTTTTGTTGCGTGAAGCACGCGCTGCGGGCTGGCTGTGTTCACTGTGGTATTTCTCTGTATATCTTTTGTCTTGTTTGCTGTTAAAACTGTTTATTGTTGTTATTATTTCTATTGTTGTTGTTCAGATTATTTATCACACTGTTGTATTAAATTTCTCCTTATTTCAACCCCGGGGTTTGTGCCTCACTTCCAACCCTGACAGGATGAGGATGGGGAAGGGACAATGGCAACATGGTCTCCGGTCCCGACAGGGCCTAAACCAGCATATCTTGCCTGTCCAAACTACAAACTATCCTCACAACCTATTCCAGTCAACCATTTGGTCTCCCTAAATGATTAAAATGACAGAACAGTGTATTTTGCAGCTCAGACTTAACTAGATACATACTTATCATAGGCCTGACATGGTTTGGCAAGATCATATATTTAAATCTTGCAATTTTTTTAGTCTGTCTTACTGTTTGCAGGAATATGTAGGAATCTTCTGAACTTTCTGTTGATCTTTCCAAAGAGGCTTAATTAAGGACTAATTATCTATGCAGAGGAATTAGAGTGATCTGGAACTATGCATCCTCAGTGTTCACTTCCTCAAGTGTATTGCAACATATCTGCAGTCTTCACGATTTCTTTAGGAAAAGATGACACTTCTCAGAATGGCAAACATCCTTTTAACTATACATATTACTATTCATTTTTTCCTTCGTTTTAAAGAAGTTATCTTAATATTATAATTTCTAATCATCCACAACGGGTGCTTCCAATTTCTCACACCACAATAAAAACGGTCTGCAGTGAGTGTCACAATTTACTATGTCACTGTTTGTATTTGAAAGCACACACCAGTGAAATTACCAGCCATACCCACTGCAAGTTCAAGTGGTCACATCCCACCTTTCTGCCTCCAGTAAAGGGTACTGCATGTTCTCAGAAAGGAAGCAGCTGTTAGGAGACCTCTCTCTCTTTTTCAGTCCTTTGAGATCTCTAGTAACAGACCTTTGGGAAAGGTCATATATCTCATTACATTTATCAAATTTAGCCAGGAGTGACTTTTAAAAAGATGACAGATTCTGTCAGTTGTTAAAAACAGAGAAGGAAGAAGGAATAGAATCAGAATGTCGTGTATATGATAGCCTCCTTAAATTTAAAGCTCTGGAAATCATAATGTCTATCATATTTAAAAGTGAGTAAGCATACATAATGTGTAGCTTCCAGTTTACTGTTATTTCTTAAACTGTTAGATTTCCCATCTTTTTCTCTTCCAGAAAACGTTGATGCTGTGCAAGCATAGCAAGAACTTATTTCACACCCTTACTGTAGAACAAAAACTTCACAGAAACATTAGGTAAGAGGAAATAATGATCTCAGCTAATAACTGAATTCATATGCGAAGGCCAATAAACACCTTCATTAAACAGAACAACTCACTTTAATGTCCCAAATCACCCACTATGTTTTTACTATCTATATCTCCTACATTATACAGCACCCTCCTGTATATGAGATATTTCTTTTGGAGTGACGAAAGCTTTTTGAGTAGATTAGTCAATTTTTTATAAGTTCAACTTTTGGACAATCTTAAGAAAAGCTTCTGTGAACTCTGGTTATATTGGTGTCATCATCTAATTTTCTCATCTTGTTCCCTAAAACCTAGGGCAGTACTCAAATGTAATAATGCTCAAGTAGCCCAGTGATGGATTTTTTTGGTTTCAGCATGCTGTCATGAGCTGAAAATGTAATGTGTCTAAGCTTCTAATCCCTCCACACTGCAGATATTCAGGAGAATATCTGAGTTTAACTGATTTCAGAGCCAAGCAGTGTGAGTGATGAACTTTGCCACCAGGGACATACTTGTACTGAGGTGGCTATGCATTTGGGTAGAAACACATCCAAAGTCTGGTGATGATTAACCAATAAATACCTCAGAAAAAGGAAGAATTAGATATGTAGGGAGGAGCGATTATAATGCACTTCTGAAAGAATATAACTAGTTTAATTCAAAAATATAAGTAACTGACCTCATTCAAAGCATAAAGATACATTTTAATCAAATCATCTCTTCTAACTAACAAGCTGCTGAAAAACAGGTATGCTTGATACCTAAAAAGATGTGCAAAGTTGCAAATAACTCAGTTATTTGTTGTAAGGCAAACTTCTGAGAAAGACGACATGCTGGCAAGTAAGTCTAACTGGCACTATGTTCATAGTCACAGGAGAACTGTATGTAGAGGAAACATCTCCTAAACAAAATTCTTGTTAGGGTAAGGTGAGAATGCAAGGTGAGAATCACATCTGTGATTCGAAATCATGTTATTCACGTATGTTAGAATTACATTTTCTTCCTTTGGTTATATCAGAAAACTAGAAAATGAAGGAACAGTCAAAGCATCGAAGAAGTATCTTAACTTTGAGTCGTTGATATGAAAATCCACTGATTTCCCTTTTCTCAGACACAGAGTATGGAACATGCATATCAATAGTAAGCTAAAAACGTGTTTATTTTAAAACTTTGTCTTTGTTATATATATATTTCTCTTTAGCCACTATGATTTGTCCTTACCAAAGAGACAGGCCCCTACTCTGGGAAAGGACACTAGAAGAATTAGCTGCTATAAGAAATAAAATGACCCCATCTGAGCCACACCAAGAACCACCTGCGTATTACTGAGGTCCCTTCAAAACTGAGTGGGGACAGGACATGATCACCATCAACATGATTTATTTTATTTTTTAATCTGATGTTTGTAAAATTATATAAAATTTGCTTTAGATGACAGAAAAAGCTGGAAGCACGAGAAACACAGCAAGCATTGAGGTGTGTCAGAGCTGCAAGCTTTAATGATATGAAGCCTTTCATTATAGACAACTATTTTGTCAGATTATAGATGAAACTCATGAGCTTTGTTCGAGAAATGCAACCTGAAGTCATGACTTTTTATTTCCTAACATTTAAGTTTTCTAAGGCATGAAGTGACAGCGCACAAGTCTTACAGGCCTGTGCACGTTGGTCTTTTTTGACTACATTCCCTTTAATGCATTCTGTAGTCACACAATTACCTTCATTAGAAGAAAACACGATGAAAGATAAAGAGTAACTTCTCTGCAGAAAAGAAAGAAACAGAAAAATTGTATCTGGAAAACCGTCATCCACTAGGTTGTGCCAGGGTGCCAGCTTTAAGAATGAGACCACTGACTAGTCAACATGCTACTTACTGGTTGTTAAATACAGGCGAAAGAAGTTTTTCCCCCTTAATGTTAACTGTCAAGGCACTTGTTACCAATAGATAACCAGTATGTTATTATTGTTACCTTTCTGATTTCACCTTTCTGTTACGTATTACTACCTTTCTGATCAGCTGCTTAGATTTCATAAGCTGGTACAGTACAGAAACTTAATTTGAAAAGAAAAGCTAGAGCGCCTGCTGAAAACTGTTTTTTTTTCATTCCATAGTATGTTTTGGAGAAATATGTAATAGATTTCAGGCACCTTGCTTGAGTTTTTCTTTCTGGGTACTCGAAAAGTCTGCTTCTGTTTGTACTGCAGTGACTATTTAAATTATTTTTACAACCTGCCATGAAGAAACCTTTCATCATCAAAAACAAATATCAAGGATCTTTAAATGCACAAACTATCCTTTAGCTACTGGAGTGACTTATATCTTTTTACTATTAAGCTTCACCCCTGACAGATTCTCAGAATTTCTGTATTTCTTTTTTTAAATCAAAATTCAGCTGAAATGTATCCATGCAATATGTTAACAACCCATCAAGCAACCCATATATATAAGTAAAATAAAAGGTTTCCACAACAAATCCAGTTATGTAAGTCCAACTGCCCTTATTTCTCATTTATTTTCCAACTGAAATGTCCTCCTGAGGACAGGAACCAAATTTGAAGTACAGTTTAAAAGAACATAAAGTTCTTGTTCACTAAAAAAATACAAAATACATTATTTTTAATATTAAAAATGACTAAGTCATTTTTGAGAATCATGCCTCCTGTCCTCATCAGATGAGCTAGTTTTTGTCTTGGTGGGTTGTCAAGAATGACCATAATGATTTTTCAATATGTGGCAGTCTTATTCATTATAAACTGCAGCAGTGTATAGGGTAGGACAGAAGACATGTTTTTGAAGATAGTTTTTATTCTTAAATCAAAGCCAGTAGAAACTCAAGAAAAGTATAAACATGTGCATGTGAACAGTGTGCTGAGCTGCAATTACAAGACCCGGGTCCTAGCTTCAGCTCTGCCACTTTTCCTGGCATATGACTGCTAATTTATTCTTCTTGAATGGGATTTATTAAAATATCTGAACTGAAACATGGTTTAAGTATCAGGAACAGCCAGAGACTTATGTGTAAACTCTCAATCCTAGGTCCCTTTCTTGTTGAGTGATGAAAATGAGCACTTCTAGAGTGTATCTAAATCGGATTACAGCCTCTAGAAGTGACTGATTCTTCCCATTGACCCTAAAGCAGATTATACAGAGACATTTAACTTTTAAGTAGGCAAACAGGATGAACTTAATTCCACTCTTTATTTCTCAGTGCCTGTATCACTTGTACTATCTCTAGACTTTAGAGTAAATACTGTTCACTTGCTATGTGTACAATGCCTAGTTTAACAGGTTTTTGACTGTATGCATAGCCCCTGAAGTCTGCTCTCTAGAGTATTTTTTTCAGCCTGAAATGATGTGCCGTTCACCCTGGAGTAACTTGGAAGCAGTATATCCTGTTATAGAGCTACAAAGAATGACAACAGTGGATCCATTTTAGAAAAAAAAAAAATAAAAAAAAAAGATCTGAGCTTGTTTGTGATCACTAAAATAACCACAAAGAACTCTTTCTCAATAGAAACATTTATCCCAACATCTCAGATATGTTATATTGCTTGAAACATTTTTTTTTTTAAATAAACTTAGTTCAATGACAATAATAAAAACTGGGGGTTGATTCACAGTATCTCTAGAGCATTTACATTTCAGAAGGAAGCTAGTAATTTTTCACCCACATGGGATACAGCTTTCAAGAAACACAAATCCATTCATAAGAACACAATGTGCAGAGGAAGGTTTTGTTTCTAGCAATGACTGACATTTTATTTTCAAGAATTTCAGTAATCTAATTTCTGTGTTAATAAAAATCTAGTCTTCTTGGGTTTAGAAGATCCTAGGTATGGTTTGAGGGTTACACTATATGGGAAAGGTCTTGGCAGATTCACCTTTAACCTCTGGCCATCACCTTCATGTCTAATCACATTAAAGAAAGTCATTAGCACGTATTTTACAGTAGACGCTAAAAATCAACAAATGAACAAGACTGCAAGATGTGAGAATGAAGCTTCTAAATTATACTGTTCCATTAGTTTCCTGAATTTCCCTGCAACTGAGTCCATGCAGTGATAGTTTTACAACTTTCAGATGACCACAGTCTTAATGAAAATGTAGTTTTTGATATTATGAGATATACACAGAAATTGACTGTATAAAGGACTCATAGTAGCACCCATTACACATCATACAGGAGTATGTAAGAATTCCTGTTCTGCTTTATATCACTCCTCAGAAGTCCTTTAGATGTATGAAAAGTTTTCTTCATCCCTCTGCCCTGGGACAAGTATAGCTGAAAGGTTTTTGTCCAAATACTAGTTTCTATTTCCTGTGAAGCTTAATACAAAAAATGTGTATGAGGTGTAGATCAGGTGTGGGGCTGAACCTCTTGCTGTGAAAACAAGCATCTGAAGTAATCTTGATATCAAAGTTTTCCATTTTAAATTCCCTCACATCTTACAGACTTAATGCAGCCAAACAAATTTTCAACATGGAAGTGTAGCTGAAAATACTGAATAGCCATGAAAGAGCATTTTATCTTCAGGCAAATTTGATTGCAGGTTCTATTGGCACATGACCGGTTTCATTGTTTAGTACTACAATTAGCAAGTATTTCAATATTAGATCAAAGAAATGTCTAACTTTGGGAGGAACAATTGTAATAACATAATTTAAAACTGAAAAGTGAATAACAATAAAACACTGAGTGGTGTTAAATGTAGAGAACATATTTCTATTATTAGCTACTTGTCAAACATAAGTGAATGTGGATTTACCAGTCAATGACCACACAGAATGGTCCATTTTGTTAAATTTCACTGTTCATCATCGGAAATGCCTATTAAGCAGTCATTGATTTAAACAAACAAGCAAACAAAACTCCTATTACGAACCTAACACTAATTTAATATGAATTTAAGAAAGTATGTGCTATTTTAATTCACTTATTTTAGCTGCTTTGTTATCTAAAATAGCAGTGGGTCAGAACAAACTATGTGGTAAACACTTAACAGGTACCTTGGTTCCAAAAGGTGGCGGGTTTTTTGTGGTTTTTTTTGTTTTGCAGCTATGGTTTTCAATAGTATAATACTTTAAAGCGAAATAAAAGGAAAACCAGGGCGTTATTTTTTAAGTAGTAAATTTTTCTTAGGAAAATGACAGGCACAAAGGTGCCGTTGTTAACTTTGCCTCTGTCTATCTTTTTGTGAAGAAAATAGTTTAAAACAGAAATGCCTTGAGGATATGAAGCAAGCAACAAGGATTAAAACATTAATCTGTTACCTTTCTGAAATGAAGCAGATAGACAAGATCCACAGTGGAAAAGAATATTGAAATAACTTTTTATTTATAACATCCAGATAATGTTCCTTAATCCTTTTAGACATTTATCCCTAAATTAAGTTTGTGTCATAATTGTACATAATTTGCCATACAGAACTTTCCTGGGTACAAATTCTTGCAGGCAGTATACATGCAAAAGTGTAATAAATATCTGAAGCTGAATTAGAACAAGTGAATCAGAACACTTTGAGAAGGGAAAAAGGCAATTTTCTGACAGGAATTTAGAGGTCCTACAGTTATTCAAAAATAGATTCAATTACCCATAAGGAAATACAATTTACGTTAAATGCACCATCAGTGAAATAAAAATTTTCTGATTTGCTTGTCTCAGTAAGAATAAAGAGATCGAAAGAGGTTATAATTTTCAAAAACCAGCTACTGTCTCTACCTTTGTCACTTTTGATCACTCTGATGGCTTTTTGTTTTTCTAAATGTGCCTTTGGCTTGAATTTTCATCTCCAACTAAAAAGCAGTTTCATTCCTACATACATAGACCTTTCAACTTTTGTAGACCGTATTCACTTCTTGTAAGACTAATAAATTTCAAATAAGATGAAATATGACTTAAAAGTAGCCCTAGAAACTATGTGATTTTAGTTACTTCTCTTATAAATATACCTTGTCTTAGGACAAGTAGGAACTTGCTTAATCCCCAATCCAATACCCATTTCAGCAGAGTTTTTTGACAGAACAATTTATTAACTTAAGGGAACCTCATATCTAATGCAACTTTTTTATTTAGCCTCCAAGAACATTACAGGTGTGCCTCTAGTACATCATACAAACATGATGTTACTCACTTGGCTCTCCCTTTCACAATACTTCAAATCAGGTGACCTTTTCTTTTCTCTTAAAGTTCACACTGAGTTTATTTTCCCAATACTGTTTTTACAAGTCAGTTTATCATCATGATCTGCTTATCTCTGGTTCTACCCAAGACAGTCAGTGAGAAGCAACTACAGCTGATTTTGTTTTTTATATCTATACTTTGTAGCAAAGTGAATATAGACATAGTCTAAAAATGTTAGTTTTGTAAGTACTGTGATAACTGAAACTAAACTTAGCACAAACTATTTCTATCTGCAGGTTAGAAGAGAGTGAAGGCAATGAAATTAAATACTTTGGAAAAGCTATAAAGTCTCACAACCTTGTCACTGAGTAAAACAGTTTGCCATGAGAACATTAGTTCAGACTGATATTGGCTTTTAGTTTAGTAAAAGACACTCATACTTAATGTTATTTTGAAGTATAGGAAGAAAGATGTTATGGTTCATTGAGACATACCATGGAGTGATTTCAATAAGATTTTAAAGCTAGTTAGCAGCAGTTATATTAGATAATCATTGTTTGCAGGGCCAAAAATGTAATTTAATATCCAAAGTGCCTAAAACCAAAACCAAAATAAGATCTAATGTATATAGATTATGCAATCATTACAAATCTTTCAAAGCAAAAGCCTAGCACAAGCCATCAAATCAAATCATATCCTCCCTTGCTGTTGTCACTTGATCCATGATATGGATTTATATATAATAAGAAATAGTGATATTTTCATACCCCTGTCCCAGGGGTATTTTCTTTCCCAGGCAGCTTTATATTGCTTTAAAGAATCCTGCCCACAATCACCACAAATTAGGATAAAAGCATCAACCATCTTTGAAACTTGCACATTGTTGTAAAGCTCAACATGAGATCTGGCAACAAAATGTTCATAACACTTATAAAAAAACCCTTTTTCAGTGTCCTCTATGCCTACAGAGATAAATAAGGGATAGGCATGTTATCTCTAACAGAGTTTGGAGTTCAGAGCAAGATGCAATCACTTTTATGACCTGACTTGTAGATCAAGTCTGATTGCAAGCTAACCATTGAAAAAGTTTCCTATCTAAATTAACGGCTTTGGTGTCAGGCACAAATCATTGATAAGAAATGTGTCCTGGTTCAGCTAGGATAGGGTTAACTTTCCCCAGCAGAGAGGGGGAAGGGATCTCCAGCCGGGTTATTCATACCATGCTGACGTTAGGTCCGGCGTGGCAGTGCTGGAAGCTTTTCTTGGTGGCTTTGGTCGCGGGAAGCACAGGGTCGTCTGTGTCCATTGCGATATTTCTCTGTGTATCTTTTGTCTTGTTTACTGTTATTGCTGTTTATTTTTGTTATCATTGCTACTGTTGTTGTTCAGATTGTTTATCACACTGTTGTATTAAATTTCTTCTTATTTTAACCTGGGGTTTGTGCCCTACTTGTGTCCGAGGGTGGGGGAGGGACAACAGCAACGTGGTCTCTGGTCCCGGGAGGGCTTAAAACCATCACAAAATGGTTTCTGTATATCTGATGAGAGTCAGCACTTCTGTAATTGACAAAGGGTTAGATTTTTTGAATGTGTTACTTTGTCCGCTATTTTTTTTATCATTAGCTGTGTCAGCTGAAAAAAACCAACATCCATGTTTGTGTGCATCTCTAATTACATGCCCATGACATGTAGATTTTAACAGATGAGGATAAAGGAAGAAATAGAAGTTAAGATATTCTTAGATTTCAATGAAAGTCTGAGCTTCTAATTAATTTAATTATTTCTTTATAATCAGAGTTTGTTTAGCCAATGACACAAGGTGTTGCTATTTTGCATCCCTACACTCTGAACTGTCATTGACTATATTTGCACTAGCATGTGGTGCAGTTATCATAGGAGTGGTTTGTCCTCATTTGTTGCTGAGGACCTGATGCCATACTGTCAACTGGAAGTTTAATCTCGTTATAGGTACTGAATGTCTGCGATGGCTTGGAGTGCATTTTTCTTTTAAGTTCCATTCACAGGAGGACAACTGGATGATTCCCTTCAAAAATCTCACTGCTCTCCAAACGAACATACTTATGCAGAGAAGCACATTGCCTGTCTAGTAATCACGGTAAAGGGGTGACCATGGAGTGTTCCATTAGCATGAATACAACACTTCTCATTTTACTTTTACCCAAGATAGCTCAGAAGAACTGAATCTTCGGGAAAGAAGTAAGGAGAGCCATAACACAGAGCATGCATCATCCTCTCCATTAGAGACTGTGGAAACAGGCAGTTTCTTCTGAAATTGAATGGAAATTTCCAATTAATGCAGAGAAGCCATCAATAACGTTTCCAAAATCGCTATAATCCCAATCGGCCTAGACTAGTAGCAAAGATCTGAATTGTACTCTGCCAACAAAGATGTCAAATTGTGGTGTAGTTCAACTACTGCCCACAGGTAAATCACCTTGAAAATATATTAAAAAGCCATACTGGTACTGGAAATTTGTCAGTGTTAAATTCATAGTAAGCTTCCAAATCCAAGTTCATCAAACACTAAATTTGAAATGCATATTCAGCTTCATGCTGTCATCAAGAGCAAAGATTATCTAGCCTATTAGTAAGTAGCAGTGTTCAAAACTCATGTTTTTTTTAAAAAATCCAGATGAACATTTGGATAAAATATTCAAAGCACTCCTAGTTTGATAAAAATAGCTGCTTATATATTGCTTAGTCCAAAGAGAATAGATAAATACATATCTGACAGACCAAGGCTTCTCAGGAGCATTTTTAATATTTTTTCCCAAACACTGAACAAATATCTTCATTATAATTTAAAGCAGAAAAATTATTTTCCTGCAAGTTTTATTTGAAAATGGGTTCTTCACACTTAGAAGTTGACCAGAGAAACCTGCAGTTTCATGCCTGCAAAATATTGCTAAAGCACTTGCTGGAGTCAAAACATGTTCCCCAAAATATATGCATCACCAATGACCTCAGAGAATGAAACATGTAAAAAGAGCTAAGACATATTACCAGGTATAAAAAGGAAAGGATGGACTTATGTTCTTACCTTCAAAAAGTTCTCTTAGCTGCTTGTCTGACACAGTCTAGAAAAACTGAGAGCATGTAATGAGTGTGGAGATCTTTACCCTGCTTCTCAGAAGAGAAACTTTTGGTTGTCTGAAGCTAACTGTAAACCTGTGTACATGAGATAAACATACAAGTGCTTCCAGCATTAAAGTCACCTGCCACATAGATGACCTTAATGTTCAGTGTTATATTAAATACTCCTGACGAATGAGACAGCTTTAATTGCACTGCACATATGTCATTAATAAAACTTCACAATATTTTAAATTTTATTTAGCTTGTTTGAAAACAAAAGCTTTGCATTGTGCAAGCTTGGGTTTTTTTCTACTTTATCACAAAGCAATTATTTTAAAAAGAACACATCTGAAATTGTTTCTATGAGTTTTTTAAGTTTCTTCTAGGTCACGTGTGAAGAGAACATGAGACATACTGTTTAGAATTATTTGGGGAAAAAAAATCATCATTGATTTAATGATGTAAGCTCCTTATCTTGTTTTCACTAATGCAAACTAGTGCTTACTCTTAATCTCAATAAAATAGAATTAGATCCCAGTTGAACAGTAATGTGCTAATAAGATATTTGTTTCTATTATTTTGGTAGTCTAAGAATTTTTACATTAAAATGTGTTACGCAACCTGCTTCTAAATCAAAACTATTTTCTGTATTAAAATAAAAAGTCGCTTATTCTTATTTCACTTTTGTTTTATTTGAAATGAGGTCTTTGTTTTGAGATTGCTGATTCAATGTGTGCTTAGTGTTTCATGAGGTAAAGAGTTACAAGTTTTTATATATGATAACTTCCATACAATTACAACCTTTTTTATATTAAGATTTATTCTGTGAAATGTTTAAGAATGGCCTCAAAAATCTTGAATGAATCCGGTCTTTGTTAGGTGGCAAGGTGGTAACCACAGGAACAAAGCCAATCTTTTAAAAGGTGTGTCATGAAAACTAAGATACATGTAAAATATCTGGCTTACATCACTGGTGTATATATATTCAATACAATGTTTAATATTTCCTGGATATTAGTTGTCTGTGAAATAATATTTTAAATGAAAATAGCTGATTATTATATGATACTGAGTATATCTTACAATTACACAATATTATTGTATATTTCAATAATAATTTTGGATAAGAATAGTTTTCTTTTTTTACTCAAAAATGTAATATATTTCTTTTCTAAAGAAACGATTGTAAGTTTGATCAGAAAAATATTTTTTTTAAGGAACTTATTTTCTCACTGTAAGATTAACCTAATTTAAATCTATAATAACAACCAGATATTTGCTGAAGTAAAAGGAAATTGTTGTAATTTTTCAATAGTAAATGTTTTAAAAATAATAAGTCCATATCTCTTTATTTAACTGTGTGTTAATGGTCTCTGACTTAAATCAACAGTTTTCTTTATCAAATATTTGAACATTTTATGTAGTGAAACTTTAAATAGACATCATTGACCACAGGGACAGAAGCAACCCAAAGATTCAAATGGGTGAATAATAGCTGCAACCTTTAAGTTGTTTTCAAAATTTGGATAAAACAATTAATTCACAGATGAAAGCTCACTCACTACACAGAACTCTACACTATTAGTCTAAGTGAAATACACTTACTCAAACTAAAACCTTTCGGCAGACTAACAGTTGATATTTTCATTCAAATAAGATGGTTTTGAACAATACATTTCAACTACTACTGTTGTTGTTGTTTTTTTTTTCTCTCACTGTTTATGAAGCTTCATCTTCAATTTCATCTTATTTTTCCCAGGTACATCTATGCTGACTCGTCCCTTCTGTCTAATATTTGTTTTTTCTTACATTCCCTATCCTGCTGACATCCGAGAAAAAATATATAGGAAAAATGTTGGTAGCATAATATTCAGTTGATTAAGAAATATGCTGAAAAGACTTTTTGGATGGGAAGGGGAGAGGAGGCATCAGTACTACTAATAAAACTGGGCCTTTAGAATAAAATTGCAATAAGTACCTTCACTGTTATCATGGCAACAAAACCAAAAAATTAATATTAGCTGGAAAAGTGGTCATTAATATATGTTTTAGATGATTAGATAAAAGTTAACCTCAAAGAGATTCACTACCAGACATATTATCAGATTAATGCTGAATAGCTGAGTTGGTAAATTACCACATGCTGGAGCTAAGGAAGGAATCATGCCGACTTCACCAAGACCACATTGGTCTGCCAAAGCCATTACAAACTTTGGTAAGGTGAAATTGCCAGATATAATTGGACCTAGTAGCTACTGTAGAAGAAAATAATCATAGTCTCCCATCTTCCATAGGTGAGGTGGTAGGAGGTGAGGGAGAGGGTGTATTAGAGTAGTTCTTTCAAATGATGGGTGTGAATTAAGAGTGTGCTTACTAAATACATACATTCCATTTATACAATGATTTCCCATAAAAAGTGATTGCTACAGTCAGCTCTGTAGTGCCTGTAGAAGCTATGAAGACAAGATGCAGGTAGCAGCATGTCATCCTTTGAGGAAAACTAAGAATAACTTTGTTAATGCCAAGATTTTTTTGATACATTGATAAAACATTGCATTGGTTACACCTAAAGCCGTGTCTTTTAAATAGAAAGTTATACAGCATAGTATGGAGTACAGAATCTGAACTCAAAATGCAATGATGTTGGAAACATGAAAGCTGAGAGTACACATAAAAAATATTTTTATATTTCATACAGTCATTAAAATAAGAATGATTCACAGTATAGGCTACATCTCTTTCTGTACAATAAATGCCTCCGGGATTATTCTCTGCCACTGAGGTCACCTTGAGTCCTTTGACCCTCACTCACTTTTCAATTCACTCATCCTGAAAAACATCACTGACTTGTCCTAGCTCCCAATTCATTCAGTTGAGAAAGAGTTAACCGATCAGGGCCAAAAGCAAAGACAGGATAGTTGAACAATTTTACGTGATAGAGAAAATGTCACAATTTCCAATTGAAAATGTCACTCCCATTACTGAAAATGTATGCAGACGGTATGTTTCAAACCTATAAACATCAGGGAAACGCATGTTGAGTTGCATCCGTACTTTATGTAGTTATATCTCTCTAGAGAATTACATCATTCCCTGCTACAAAAATTATTTTCCTTTTCTAAGACAAGGCTATAAGATCATTACATTTCTGAACAACTCTCCACATATTGTTTGAGGTACTTAAATTGAGCTTTTATAGCCAGATCAGGCTCCCTTCTCAGACTGAAGTATACCTGCTTCTGCCCAGCATATAAAGTGATAGTTTTGGCCCAAATCCTATCTTGGTGCAGCAGTCTTATGAACAGAATTTCCACATACTGCTACAAATGCTACATAGCCTCAATGAAACAAAGACAACCCAAACCAATAGATTAGTTTATCTAAAACCATACAAAAGATTTAAGAAAAAACTGGACTCAGGAAGACAATGTCCGTATTTACTTGTACTTTTTCTCATCATCCCCATCACCACTACAAATAAATAAATTACTTCCCTCCTGTAGCTAAAGCAAATCTACAGCTTTAAAAATGGCTGCTCAGATTAGTTGAAAATTAATTTATTTTCTTTAAACCCAATTTACAGGACTAGATTTTTTTTCTAACAGTACAAACAGATTTAGGGCTTTTCAGATCCAGAACAGTATTTCTGTTTCCTTGTTATTATAATGTCAGAGAAGACACGTGTATCCTCATTTTTATACAGTAGCCTTGCTACCTATCGAGACTAAAAAACCAACATATAGATATTATAGGGTATACTCAGTAAAAGATTTTAAAAGATTGGCTTGCTTTTATGTGAAACAAAAAAAAACCCTGAAATATAATATTTGAGAAATATAATCTGAAATAGTAATCTAAAAATTATCAAATGTATTCCAGTCTTAGATAGCTTTGAAATTTGTTGACTAAGCTGAAGTTACTCGGAGGAATATCTTTTAGAACTGACCTCATCAAGACTGAGTCTTTTAGTTAATACCAGTTTTCCTCTGCTGATGAATGTATTGAACCTTCTACTTCATACACAAGTAATTAAGATAATTAGTGTCATGTTCATGATTTAATAGATCAGAGGTATTGCAAGAGACTAGTATAAATAAAAAAAGGTCAAAAAGTAATAATCTAATGATAATATTCATTATATAGATCAGCATCCCAGGGACTGAAAATTTCAAAAACCACCTCACTGACAGATTTGCCATGACCTATCTTCCTTCTTCTGCCACCCTATTGGAAGCTCCATCTTAATGGAAGTGAGTAGCTATGGAGTTTGGTTAATCCAGAGAGAACAACAAAGCATATTAAGAAAAAGACTTCAGGTTTGAGCCAGATAATTTCAGAACACTTCTTTTTTAACAATTAGTATTTGACCAGTGGAAAATTTATAGCCCTGAGTTAGTTAGCACAGTGCTGTTGAGAGCACAGAGATCCTTATATTATCACTAATAATTGTTTCCCTGGAAATGGATTCACTACTTCCAAGCACATATATCGGTCCACCTCCACTGCTATTTCATTCAAAAGAAAATAACTATCACTAAGAACAAAGTCTGAACTGGAGACTCTGTTATGGCATATTTCAGCAGAAAAGTGAATTTTTTTTAACAAATATCTTTGGACAGTAAGACATAAATGTACATCATACCTATGGTTGTAGAAAATACATCCGTTTTGCTAATTCAGCACTCAAGGTAAAAATTCTGTCTCTGTGTAGGACTACTGAAGTGGATAATATTTTTAATAGTACTTTATATTATTGTTTTCAACAGTAAAACATGGGGTCTTCTAGAGAGGGCAATCGTCTGCATTTTACTAGTTAAATTACTTAATCACAAGGAAGGGTATCATTCATTAAATGAGTCTTCTTTGACAGGATCCTTTCTATGAAAAATTCACAAGTATGCTCACTGTACATACTGCTTATGGAATCAAGTTTAAAAAGCAAAGAGGACACAAGGAATAAAAGAAAACAAAATTCCAAAGGTCAGGTATAAAAATTGTAACTCATTTTAGTATGAGAAAGTAAACAGCAAATATTTTCCAGAAGATATTTTTAAAGTATTTTCTAGTTTAACGTCACTATTTTTCTAACAAATTTTAATTTTGGAGAAAATAAAATGAAAAAAGTGTGTATAGTTCTACAGGGCTGAAGTTTCTTCTTAATTATAATTATAATTATAATCATATCCATAATTATAATTATAACTTTAAAACCGATGTATTTTTATAACATAATTAAAAAAATGGAACCTTAAGTGGGAAAGTGAAAACTAAGAACTGGAAGCCAAAATATGCAACCTTCATTAGAAGTTTCAGTTACTAAAGCAAGCCTATTAAAATAATCCTAGTATCTATGAAGTTTCTCAGGTTTTCAGCACAAAGGTAATTTAATCAATCCTACTGAGAAAAATAAGTGGAGTATATTCAGTAGGCGTTGTCCATATAATTAGAAAAGGTTAATCAATTTTACTACATAGTAAGACACATGAAATAAGATATTTTCAGGTAAGTAGGTCTTCTCAGCTTCAAAAAGGCTGCCTATTAGAGAAATTTAAATATCTCAATTTTATAAAATTAACCTTTCGCTAAAAATTCTGTCCCTCAATTACAAGCAAAAGGAACAAGTTTTCCAAAGTTTTGCATAGAGTATGTATGCTTTTTTGTTTCCATTTTGTTTTGTTAATGAGTTGTTGCCATTCTCTTGTTGAACCATTTTCCAGTGACTACTCAATATTATTAAACCACACTCTAAATCAAGAAATAAACAATTCTCTTTATACCATGAATGACTCTAAAAATAGTGTCAGCTTTAGCAGTGTGGGCCATGTGTGAATTCATTATATATATGAGAAACTGTACAGAAAGAAAATTATGAAAAAAATTGAAAGCTATTATAAGAAAGTAGAAAGTATGTTAACATGCTTTCTTAGATTTATGTATATATATAAAATAAACAATATATATATACTGTAGTCTGAAAAGTACTCTCTAAATGTGTCTCTAATTTCATCTTACTTAAAAACATTTGCAATTATATTTGTTTCAAAGATATATATTTTTTAATAAAATGTCAACAGGATAGTAAAAGTGCTTATACTGGTAAAATCCCCGATCAGTTTCTGTGCTTTCTCAGTTGTGCATTACAAATTTTAATGTGGGCTGAAGAGCATTTTTTTTTAATTTTTTTTTTTAATGTTCTCTGTGTGCTTGATTAGCATGGATTGGATCCTGGGCCCCAATAAACTTCCTTGCAAAGAGCAATAATTTATTTCAGAAATAAACTGCCTTTGTAAATGGTTTATTACATACAATATTGCACTTTTTGTCAGATTAGACAATCAGTATAATGGACAAGTCATTTTAACTTCTATAATTCCATAGCAATACATTTAACTGAAAACCATACGATCTTCTTTTTTTAAGAAGGGAAAAGTTTGCATGCTAACAGCTAAGTATTTAGGCATTAAAGAAAGGTTTTACCAGCTAACGTTACAGAACTTCATCCTGAGCAGGGCTGGGTGTAGTCTTCTGAGCTAGACCAAATGAAAGATGCATACACCTAAGGTATGTAATGTAGGCCTTAGGTGTAGGTCTTAGGCAAAGACGAAGATTTTAAGCTTGTCCTGTCTATATTTGATTTTACATAAACACAAATGTACAAGACTTCTCACTCACTACCTTGTTTCATTCTAAGCTTGAGTTATGTTGGGCTCTCTACACAGAGAGACATTCCTCATTCTAAAAATGCTAGTTGTCATCTTCTAAAGAGGATCCTCACATTATAAGGTGCAGAGAATAAATTGTCATCATCAAGACCATCACAAAATGTTCTTGTGGTCACTGTCTTTTAATTAAGACTCAGCCATCAAACGAGGGTGGTGGTCATGACCACTTTTTATATCAGTCCAGAAAAAACAAGCCTGAGTCATCTCCATACTTCTTAATACAGCTATGATATTGCACACACACAAAAAGGACAAACTTTCTAAAGGTAACTGCCTGTTTAAGAGATTAAGTGATGGCCCCTTGTCCTTAGGTGGTGAGGAGATAATTTCTCTCCAAGTGTGAAGGAGCTGCAAGATCCAGTCTCCCTTAAGGAAGGTAAAATGAAACCAGTTCCCACACAGACACACAACAAGGTGCAGTCTCACAGTGTCTGAGCATGGTGGACAAAGCCAGATACTGGAAACAGAGTCCTCAACAGCCCCAGATCCAGCAAGGAACTAGATCTATCCAAGGAATCCAGTCAGAAGCAAAAGGGCACGGACAGAGATAAGCTGTAAAATAAAACCAAAGCACCCATACATAAACCAACATAAACCCAAGAAACCAAACAAAAAGCTGAAATGATTTCCTCTTAATTCCTCCTAGATTATTTGAGATAGAAGTGGTTTATCAAAATTTTATGATTCAATTGAAGGTTCTTATTTGTCATCCCATAACAACCGTAGGGCTACAAAAATACCCTAAATCTGTAACTTTTTAGGCCACTGAGTTTAACTTAGAAATTCTGCATTCAGATCTCTTATCCAAGGCTTTTTTTCTCCTCTGATTTAAGTGCCCTTGGCACATATCTCCTTTGAGTGGCCTCCCTTAAATGTTTCCTTTTGTGCAGGAAGGAAGACAACCCTTAAACTTCCTATCCTGCTATTTAGGATATTCTCCTGTTAGTTTGACTAGGGATTCCAACTTGTTCAGGCTCAGGTGGTCAAGCACTCTAACCAGTCTATGGAATAAAAAGCAGATGACGGCACCTTATCCTCTATGATTCAAGGTATAGAAAATACAAAATCTACTCAGTTTTTTATTTTGATTTGGCTGGGGGGGTTGGGGTTTTTTTTTAAGTAGTAATAGGCAAACACACTTTCAGGAGGGTATTTTGGACTCAGGAAGAGATTTGCACAGCACTCAAGAGCATGGAGTGGAGGTAAGCTCCTAAACTCCAGACAGAGAATTAAGTAATCTATGCATAAAATTTTCTGTGATGGGTTCTGTGCTGCTCTCTAAGAACAATATGGGGGTTTGGATGTTTCCCTCACTCCCTTTTCCCCTTGAAGAATTCAGTTTTCCTGGTGTACTCCATCAGGAATTTATACTGAACCCTGGATTCTTCCGTGAAGGTCAACTAAAGGCCTTGAAGTAGATCAATTTGTAGCATCCAATTCTTTACTGGCTCTAGCTCCTTGCTGGCAACTGCATATATATCTCAATGCAATTATATGTTTTTTCAGAACCTGAAACCAAGTTCCTACTGTAGAATAATTAATTGACGGTGCCTTAAGGAAAGCAATTGAGATTCAAAGAGTATATCAAAACATTGGCAGTCTCATGCATGTCTTTCTGTAAAGACCCCTTCCATATGAATTTTCTTCCAGACTTCTAGTCTGCAGCTTCATAATGGCTTAGATCACCAGTGAATTGATGTTGAAGAAAACCAAGGTTATGAAAGGAAACCTTTCCTTACAAGAAGTAATGATAATTACAAAATACCTACCAAAGAAAACGTATTTTTTGTTCCATTTTGATATGTTAAGGAATAATAGAGGAACCAGACAAACTCCAGTTGTAACTTTCAAATGACAATAGAATCATATAGCAGTCAGTAAGTAAAAATTAATATTGATCAACCTATAGGAAATCGTGCCAGAACTATTATAATCCCACTAAAAAGAAAAATGTATTATCTTTTATAAGATGTTTACTATACAGCTCTCAGATCATTGTAAAAAAAAACTCTCAAAAATTGTGTCATTTAACTTAGCTTCCTTATCAGAGGATGTTATTTCTAGGAACCACCAATTACAGGAGGTGTTTTCTATAGTTTGGCTGAGGAAACCTGTAAAGAAGACTCAGGAAGATTCTTAAATCTAATCTCTGTAGCCCTTACAATTACATTTACAGTGTATCTCTTCTGATTATTAGTACCTTAAGCAGTTAATCTTTATCTATCAAACTAATGTTCAATGTAGACTTGACCTAAATGGGTTATAATATGTATTTCATGCTAGAATTTATTTATAGTACATTTTTCTTAACATGATCAAGTTACTGTTGTGACATCTCTGCACTGAGATAATAAAGTGAGAGTAAGAAATGGTTAATTAAAAATAGTAGCCTTTTCCTTTTTTTATTTGTTTAAATGGACAAAGTAACAGCTGTCCACAATAGCTGCCAGTGCTTTAGTTTTCAGACAGATGTATCTTCCATGTAATTTTAAGTTCACAAAGACTTCTCATGGTTGCTCTAACCAGTTTCTCCACTTTCAGTGTTCTGTGATTTGCTCTGAACTAAGATTTTTGTATCTTGATTTTTGTTATTTTAGTAATGGAATCTTCCGTTATTTGTATTTATAAGGTTGTCCGGCAAGTCAAGAGATATTAGGGTCAAAATTGGTTTAATTTTAACATCACTTCTTTTGAAGTATTTTCCTTTTAGACTCAAAGGTAATAAGATTATACATGGTCCTGTCTTTACATCTGTATAATGTGTGTGCATATCTTTTCAGAGAAGAATTAAAGCTACAAAAATCAGTGTTTCCTGTAAATTCTTGTTAAAATTTAGAAATTAATTTGCTGTAGAAAAGTCTATGCTCCCAGTTACATTCATATTGAGGAAAATTTAAGTATATCTATTTGCTCACATAGAGGTTGGACTACTTCATAGAATTACACTGGCAAACTGGAAAAGAAAACAAACTACGGGACTGCATTCTAAAATTTTCTGGGTCAGATCTTGATCTTACAAAATGCTGAGTGTGCTGTCACTGATCCAACAAAATAATTAGGCCCAGCAATTACAACTCTTTAGCCTCAAGGCTGAGAGGGATGTCTCATAGGATTTAGCTGGACAGTTCCAATGCTTAGCTCTGAATCCAAAAGTGGTTGCTTTACTGGAATAAGACCAGAGCACGTAACATATTGTTAGACACTTAAATGAGCCACAGATTGATCTTGTCCTCACATTTAGGGCGATGCAACTCATTATTTTTCAGCATAGGCTGAAGTGATGACAGACAATTAGAGAGAGGTGATTGCAATGAACTCTGTATATTTCATATGTGATGGGACATAAAGAGGAGCTGGGTTCCCAAAGTCTGTTGCCAGAGCCCTGGCATACAGGTAGTTAAGCCAGAAAATATCAGACCACACCCTTCTCGGTGAGAAGAGCACATCTATACAAAATTACTTTGGCTGTGCTGAAAGAAGAATTAAGCACAGTCTTTTGCCTACATAACAAAGGAAATAAAGTTTTAACAATTTATTCTTTATGATTTTTATGTGTATATTTTATTCAGTTACTCATTCTCTCCAAGAAACGTACAACACGTGCATCCTCAACTGTTAATATTTTATTTACCTAGTCAGGGAATAAAGTAAGAATGACAAGGAATAATTAAAGTACCCCAGATTTTAAATGTTTAATGGTCATACCTGATGAAGTATACCTGATTCATACTCTTTGCAAAGAAATATATTTGCAATGCTACAATAATGGAGACATTTGATTACTTAATTCTTATATAGAAAATATATATGTAAATCCACCAACTTTTCCTCAAGGTATTTTTGTTTCTACCACCTTCATGTATATCCTCAATTATTAACTGGGTGGTAGTGTATACACCTAACTTGTATTGCGGTGGTCTATGTATTGAATCTTGATATTTTTAATATCCTATTATCTCCTAGAGGTCACTACTTATGTGTTTTGTACCTTGTACTGTCTTCTTAGCTTGGAGGAATGGGATGTCTTATAGTTTTAGTCAATTATTTTTTGCATTTCTTGGGGTCTCAGGAATTATGTTGTTAAAACATATTCAATGTCCATTTAGTTAAATCTCTGTTGATGACTGTGGACAGTACCAGACAGAATACAGAAAGCAAATTCCTAGCAGTAGTCACGGAAAAAATCTGGGTTCCTCCAGGACAGCTTTATGCTGGCCTTTAAAAATTATAAATTAATTAAAAATATGAAACTCTGCAATTTACAATTTAAAAAAAAAAAATACTTCATGCTTCCAGTTCTCTTGCTGTTATGCATTGCTCTAACTTACAGTTCTTGGAATATGTAAAAACTCACCTTGTTTTCTTCTTTATTTTATTTTTTTTTTACTTATGATCTCAAACCATATCCATATGTTAAGTATGTTCTGAGTAACAAAGGATTTATGATTTTTGACTTTACCTCAGTGACCTTTGTCAAGGGCATTGTCATGCACAGTAAAGTCTCCTGATTAACCTTCTGTATCGTTCATCTTAGGTTCTTCTGGCACCTGTTTGGGTATTTCTTAGGAACTGTATTTTTTTCACATCTCTTCATCGATGCCTTTTCTTCTTTCATAATTACTCTCATGATCATTCCTTGAGCTTCTTTTAGTATTCTAATATAGCTTTGTATTCAGATGGGATGAGAACTTCATCACATAGTCCTCCAGACAATGTCATATCATAGATAATCCTTCATACTTTCTAAGAACTAGCTAGAAGGTATTTTAGCTTCTTCTGTAGAATGTCACAACTTTTCATAAAAAGGCATAAGGTCAAATAAAAAAAATGGAAACACTCCTGCTTAAATCGTTAATAGAACACTAGTATTTTAAAGACAACCTATTGACAGGAACTCAGTAGTTCTATGTGTTTCAACAACACCTTTCTCACTAGTTTCTTTCCTGGTTAGACTATACTGAACGTTGCAACAAATTTAATCTATCTGGAGAAACTGGTTCATAGAAAAGAATAGAATAATGAGATATCCACATTATGTGAAGTAACATAACAATACCAAGATTAAATACATTTGTGATTTTTTTTAAAGACTCCTTTTTTACTTGTTTGTATTTATTGTATTTTTATATCATATATATTTATTATGCTTTTATGTATCTAAGAGTAGAAGTGTAGAGAAAAAATTATTTAAACAAAATGGCACTTTGATGGAAACACAAAGCCAAAAAATCCTTAAGGGATCCATCACTGAACTTTAAGAAACTGTATTTTAATCCTAAAATAGTTAGCTAAGGCAAGATAACTATTTTTTTCTTATCTGGCTAAGAACAGTATTTAACACTGGAGGACTGGGAAGTCTAGGGACCTGAACATGGCCAGATACAGCCATCCAAATAAGGTAAATCCACAAATGTTTATTAGAACTTACTGCAGTTTTAACATGATTTTCTAAAAATAAAATGAGACTTTTATGATGTAAATTGTCTGTGCTTTTATGCTTTGGTCTTTTTGTAAACAAAAACAGCACCATAAAATGGAGAAATTTGTCTGTTTTTAGAGAAGTGAAGGAGTTACAAATCATTATATTGCTAATACTTTCAGTTATAAGTAGGGGAAGTGGTAACAAGGAAATGGGAAGGATTTAAGAAATGCTAAGGGGGTTATAAACATCTCATTAACTTCATTCAGCATTATTTCCATGGTAAAAACCAGGCAGTGCTACTATGGATATCTAACCCCATCCAACATTCAAGTTTTTCTTTTCACTTTGCCTAGAATAGCTGAAGCTGAATTTGCTTGCTTGTTTGCTTTTTCCATTCCTTTCTTTTTTAGTATATTAACTGCGAATAGCCCATTAGACAAGAATAGCTAAATACATTTTGACTTAAGATATCTGTCTGTTCTATGTATTTGTCTTGCAATATTCAAATGTATGTCCTTACAGCACACAGCGTAGAATTTTACAAGCACTAAAGAGTATTGAACCACTAGGTCAATGTTCCTACAGATGCAGAACATTAGGTCACATTTTCAAAAAGCGTTACCTACCATTTGGTATGCTCAGACAGCTGTGTGTACATAAATTGGTAACTACTGTTTGACTCAGTTTACAAAAGTAATAAAAATTTGTTCGTTCAGTCTGTTTCCTGGCAACTACAGTGATTCATTGGTAAATTGTCTGCCTATAAGCAATCTGTAAGCATGGTTTCTTCCCAAAATTGTTTGCATTATCTGTATTACCCTCAAACTTTAATAGGCATTTTGTGAGATACCAAGAAATGGAGTCAGATTTATTAGGTTAATCATATGATAAGATTCTTTTATGGCTGTATATTGCAAGGGATTAAATGGATGACTGAATTTATACAATTCCAGGGAAAAGGAGGGTTCATACAGTGTTATTCCATGAACCTAGAAACCTCTTTCTCTGGGTAGAAGATACAGCTAATAAAATGTTCCCTAGTGACACTTCCAGCTGAAGAAGACAGCTTTGTGAACTCATAGACATTCATCAGGACACTGGTCTCCAATAGGCTAAAAACTCTGATAGTCTTCGCAGTCTTAGAAAACTATGCAATATTTCATAGTGCTCTTTGTTCAGATTCACTTCCGATGGGTCCTCATGCATGGTAAGTTTTCAACAGATCACAAATATAAATGCTTATGAACCATTCTTCTGAAATCTACTTTCCTTTCAAACACAACCTCGATACAATGAAAACATTTTCATGAAGATGTGTATAATACAAGTCTGATGAGATTATATCATAACAATAATGAGGCCATCATTATCTGATAAGGACACCCTAAGTGTTGCCTACTTACATAAGAAAATTATCAAAAGAATGAAGTTCTCTCTTACTGTACTCCAAATTAAATAGGCAAGCTTGCTGATGGTATTAAACCTGGAAAAAAAAAAAAAAAAAAAAAAAAAGGAGAAAATTACTTCTTCTTTGTAATTTATTGATTTCAAGAGCACACTTTCAGCATAATGCATATAAGGCCCCATAAGGCTTGGACACTTATTCTCTGATTCTTCATCCTTCACCAGAACAGACTCATACACTGACAACAGAACTTATTTTCTCTATACGCTGTAGATTATATTAAAACCATGCTCAAAATACACCTCTGTGGTATGCAGTTCCTGTAGAAAATTGAGGGACTGAAAATAATTTGCAGGAAGAGGAAACCGTCAAGTATATAAGGTCTGTGGTTAATACAGCCTATCTAAACACCCTGAAATTTCACCCTAAACAGAAATTTCCCACATTTTTATTACAATAACATATAAAATCTAGATTTTCTTCCCTACTTGAATCTTTAACCAGTCTTAATGCAGCACATAAAATTTACTGTGTTGTCCAGATTTTCTAATTTTCTTTGCTATTTTCCTCCTTTTTCTCCAGAGTAAATCCAAATTCCCATAAACGGTCCAGTGTTCAATCCATTCTTACATGGATTTTATGAGACTCAGTTGTTCCTTTTGAACCAGAGCTGAAATGAGTTTGATGAACATTATCTTTAGAAAACCGTGAAAGTTAAATTAAAAGCCTGAATCTCCATTCCTTGCCCTCTCATCCTTAAAAGACTCCTTTATTCCACAAAAAAAATTAGTCTTAAAATATAAATGGATTTAAAACTCTTCAACCAGATGATCAGGGTAAGAAAGATCCCAGTAGGACATGCATATACATAGTGGTTTTCTGGTTTTTGTCTCTGGTGTCAGAGCTCTGTTTCAAAAGAGAAAATGGTTTAAGTCACAGACTTTCTTTTTATTATAAATTTATTTGTGACTTGGCCAGACCATTACTGTAACGAGAAACAAAAGAATAAAATCTGTTCACTAATCCATCTGGCTTCTGGCATGTATGTGATCATGTTGATCAGGAATGGCTTTCCTAGGAGAGAACAACAAAATATGTTTCTGAAGGCCTTATCCAAACACCAGTGCTGGAATGAAGCCAGCTGCTACAGGAAGTGAACCTCCCTCCCTACATCCCCTTTTCCTTCAGAGCACCAACACACCACAGTGCTCCTTCTAGCAATGTAACAGGAGGAGGTTGTCGAGTTGGAGATTCTTAGAGGGTGTCAGGCAGCTGATGAAGTCTGCCACATTATTCTTGCCTAGGCCCAGAAAAGTGGTGTTGCCATTGCAAGGAACCTACAGTTCCAAACCACTGTACTGATCCCACAAGTCAACTTTTTTCTTTCCTGTACCCCACATCATGCAGACAAGTATAACCTCTTCCTCTTGCCCTTAATAAAATTGTCTAAGGAAAATTCATCTCAAGACTCAGAGTCTTTTATTATGATGACAAATTCATAACATAAACAAGTCAATCACCCTAATTCTGAACTTTAAACATTTCTATTCTTGGAAGTTAGAAGGAATAGCAAAATCTTATTTATGGAAGAGCAGAACAAATATTTCAGACTCCTCTTTTCACTATCAAAAAAATCTTCAAGGACTCAGTCTGAGCAAGAAAGAGTTTAGAAGGTGTCTGTTTACATATGAATAATACACATCATCCTGTTGATAAACAGTGATGCTTTTGGAGTTTCTAAGGTCTATAGCCTTTTTTAATTCTTATTTTTATTTTACAGTAGGGCAGGGGGGAAGAAAAAGTATAAAAATGTTTGATTTTTGGGTCCTATTTCCACGTTTTAACAACCTTGCTGTTAGACATTACTGGTGGGACTACAAAGGCAGAGTTAGCACTTTGAGAAATTTTGTGAAATCCACTATCTGATCAGTTCTAAGCTCACTCAAATAGAATAAAATAATGTATCACTACAAAATCCATCTCTGGAAATCCATGAAGGGTACCTAGCAACCTAATACTATTTTAGCTGTATTTTTATTAAAAATTCTTCATTGAGAAACACAGATCCAATGTCCAGAAGATGATGAAAAATGTAAGAATCTCAGGAAGGGGAACTGTAAGACCTGTTTTGATATACTATTTTGAAATTGTCAGGATTCTTCTATATTCTGGTTTGTATGATCTAGTTTTAACCATGATAACTGAACAGTAATGGCATATAGTCAGACTGTTCTACATCAATATCATTGTCAGGAAGTCTTTCAAATATATCTAGATCTCTTTTCCCTTTCTCAAGTTATAGCTCAGTTTCACATGAGTTCCAGGACTCTTTCTGTCTGCGAACTACCCTGTACCTACAAGATACCTGAAATCTTCAAATGTTCAGGGATTTATTGTATATACTGCTTCATTACTACGTTAATGAGTTTGAGTGGGTGTGGGTACTTTGGGCTTGGGGGGGAAGTTCTCATAATTAAATTTTATATTTATGAGTTCATAACGTCAATATATACTTCTGAATCTCAACAAGGAGGCCAAAAATGTTCAGGAGACTTTAAGGTATTTTCTCCCTTTCATTGTGATTGATTTAAACCTGTTTCTGGACACAGTTTCCTCTCATACACAAAGATAAACAGACACAAGAAAAAAAGAAAAAAAAAAAAAAAAGAAAGAAAAAATAACAAATTAACTAAGCTGACAAATGAAAACAGATTTTCCACGTACACTGTTTTATATTGCAGTCAAAATTTCTGAAGTTTTGCATGTCCAAATCTAGTGACAGGTTAAAAGGATGTGATTTCAATAGGTTTTTGGTGAACTTCATGTAGGTAGAAGGATTCTTTAAATGCCTTTTCTTTCAGGCCTCTGAACCAAAGGCACCCAACATGACTAAAAATCTGAATGGAGCACAAACACTGGTGCTCTAGCATATTCAGAAAGCTTAGGTCACAGAAGGTGACCTGGCTGGAGGAGGACAGTTTTCCATGCAACATTCTCCTTGTTTCATTTCCCAACCAAAACCTTCTTAACAATTAGTTTTTTTCAGTTAAATTGCATTTTTGGAACTTCCTTAACTTCCTTATACTGGTGATGTGTGCATCTTTATGTAGATGAGGCATAAACCCCAAACTTTTCATATTTGAGTGTTGGAAGTTAAGCTTCTGAAAACATGTTTTAGTTGCAGAATAGAAATATACTTCGAAATTCAGAGTTCCTTGTCCAAATGTCTATGTTTATGTTAATGAATGAAACAGTCCAGGGTCTGTCCTGTGGTTCGAGGCCTAATACAATGGCTGAACATGTATTTGAATGGCAAAACTCTCCAAAACAGAGTGGACTATTTTGTGTTGCTTTCTGGGATGGACTGTCCTCACTGCTCCTTGATGGGCTCACTATCATGCCCAGTCAGTGCCTGGGACAGCATTTGTGGCCCTGGGCCAAAATATGCCAGGAACTGTGTGGTCACACAACAGTTGTTTGGTTGCACTATGTTAACACTTTATTCTAAGTCAGTGCTGCTAACACATACAGCTACTTGTGTGCAAGTATTCAAGCTGGTTCCCTGGCCCTGACTAGTTTACTTGGACTATAACCAACACAGTGAGGTTTTGGTGTTGATTTCATTGCTTGCTTGTTCACGTTTTGCTTTTAGACACCAGCAAAGCAACAAATTCTAAAACATTTTAACCTCTCCTTAAACTGAAGATGGTGGATTTACACACACAAACTTTAAATGAGAGAAAGGATAACGCATTGCACTGGATGCTTTTTTAGGCGTAGAAGGCTTGCAATAATTCCCTAGTCCGTCAGACCTTCTGAGAATCCACCAAATCACTTGGCTTCTCTGTGTTTCAGTCCCACACCTGCAAAGTTGTACTTTCCATTCTTCCCATGAATCCTGATAAAAATTATAAGGCTGGTTGACTTTCCGGCAATTGCAACTCTGTCACAGTGCAGAAATAAATAGGGAACAATTGTTCCTAGCTCTGATTCTTAGAGCAACAGCTATTACCATAGCAACCTGCGTTAATAATTTCCGAAGTGCACAAAATACACTAGAATTAGGTTAATTTTGTGGTTAGGCACTGTACATAATATGCAATAACCTGGAACCCCATGGAGACTACAAGGAATGCAAATTCCAAACAGGAGCTTAATCAACCGATCAAAGCACTATACCTGCCAGTGAAAGATTTCCCCCACCCCTTTTTTTTACAAAATGACTTTATTATCTGAAACATCTGTTTAAAAATAGATTATTAATTTTAAATTACATGATCTTAGTGAAAACAATACTTTGTACAGAAACTCTTGTCATTAACTATCCTATCTCTGGAAAATACTATGCTTCATGATTGAAGAGAAGGTTATCCTTTTTCTACATATTTATGTCCCACTGAATACCAAATTAATTGCAAGGGTATGCTCTTTCTGATAATTAGTTTGGAAGTTTGCTCATGTACAAAAGGATAAATTCTTCAATTTCAGTTCAGCTTCCATTTAACTTGAGTAGGCTTTCTAGGTAATTGGCTTTTTCAAACCCAATGTCTTTTCATTTAGATCATTGATAATTAAGATCAAGAGTGATTAGTACAGATAACTAATATATTAGGAATAATTACTTTCATAATTACATACCCTGAGAAAAAGCCAAGAAAAATGCTTTCAGTGCATCTCTTTTGAAAATAAGACCATAAAATATTCATAATATAGCATACTTCTATTTTCAGCCTTCTGTGTGCAAGTGTCTTTACAGCCTTTGGCTAATACAGAGGTATAGATAAAGTATAGATGAAAAAGTATTTAAAGGTTTCCTTCACCTTAATTTACACAAACGTATACAAAATGCAACTATTTCTATACTTTTCCCCTCCCTTTCTATGATTTTGTAGAATCCAGTTTCATGTCATCTTTCCAGCCATTTAGATGTTTTTCTTTTCTTGGAAAAATTAAGTTTGTCTCTTACAGAATCAATTTAGAGAGGAACAAAAAATTTAATCTTAGTAATTCATGGAATTTTACCAATCCACATGACTAACCCAATGTTCAAGTTCAGGTTAAAAACTACGTAAATAAATTTCCAATCAAAATTATGGAAGTATAACCAATGGATTGTATCAACAGAGAATGTGTGCAGATACTCTTTTGTTCAAAATTTAAATTGTTAGATTGCAATTATTGTGAGTAATTGTATCACTAAATGTAGTATTGACATTTTCCTAACAATTTAATCTTGTAATATGGTATATTACCTCTTTCCTTAAAATGAACAAGAAAATTGTCTTGGTGAACCTTTATTTTAATTCTTTCTCAACTGCTTGATGCTATCTAAACTCTGTATGAAGAGATGCTTAAGGACATACTTCATGAGTCCCTCTGCTATGCCAAAGAGCTGTCATATGGATTTTCGTGCCTGTCGCATCAAGGTAGTCTGCAAGGTGATATTACAAGAAAAGAAAATATTGCCATACACAACTCTTGAGAATTGTAGCTTTCAACTGAAATGTCAGTGGACTATTTTGATTGTTTAATTTTGATGTTTGAACATAAATAGGGAAGTAATCAGGAGGTCAGGGAGGAAACCCCAAAATAAGAAAACTCATAATATGAAGTACTGAGTTGTATAAAGTACAAATGTTGAATTACTTCTCAAGTAATCAAATCAAAATCAAAGACATGTTTAAATGTTGGTATTGACACGTCAGAAATATATAGAATATCAATGTGTACCGTAGTCACTGGAGTTATATAAATTTCTTTAAAACTAAATAAAAATTTCCAAGAACAGACCAGCTTCTGAGGAGAAGGATTCCACTGTGCAACTGGCCAACGTTCCATCACATCACAGTGTCTAAATGACACCAATTACTAAGGGTAAACTTTGACTTTTGAACCCATAATTAGGAGGGCTGGCAGCAGGAGTCCAGATATGCTGGAGAAAGCTATGTCATAGAAGGGCTCACTTTTACACTAGCTACTTCATATAAATGAACGAATCTTCAGTTTTCTTAAATTTGTGCTGAGTTTACTGTTTCAAACTATAATTATGAAACTGTATTTTTTTCTTTTAATAAATTTGATAAAGTTTTTCATGAAAATACAAGCTTGACAAGCCATAACAATGCAAAAATTTCCTAAACTAGTACACCACCCACTGAGAATATTGCTCTACATCTGAATCAGACATGAGTCAACATCTAACAATTATTTAAAGGGGATAATGTGGCATAATGCAAAACAAAGCTTTTTCTTTTCAGTAACTACAGAATTAAAAGTAATATTTTAGATCATTGACATGTCCCTTTCGCTTTGTTGTGATGTGGTGCACACAGTATTAGGTTTTTTTATTTGTAATTCCTGTCATCAAGCTTTGATTAGCCAACAGTTTCAATCATCAATCAACAATGACTTAGAGATTTTGTTGCCTCACCCACAAACCCAGGCATGTGTAGACTAGAACATTTGTTCTTACCTTTAAAAATATTTCAGAAAATGATGCTGGGCAATTACTGTGACTCTGGCCTGTAGAAGTCCAAAGTCTGAACTTCTAATCGGTCACCCGTGATGCTGTGGCTTCTAGGCAGTGGAACTCAGGCTATAAAGAAGAAATATAGTTTATTCTTCTTTTATCCTAATAGTGCAGCCTTCATGTTTTCATAAATGCTTTTTTAAATGCAGTTTGGACTAAAGTTTGATCCAGAGCAGCTCCTGATAGAAACAGGAAATGAAACTGTCGATGTGTGTTCACAGTATTCAAAGGCTTTTAAAGCCTTTTTTATTTTTTCTTCCTTTCTTTCTAGCAGTAGCAGGAAGGTAAGTGCTTCAAACAACCTTCTATTTTGTCTGAAGGTGATAAAAAGATTATATTCATGCTGAGCTGTACCAGGAGATATCGCTAAGTGAGATGATTTTTTTTCTTATTTTTACCCACAGATTGGGGAACATCCTAATATTTCTCCAATATTAATAAACTTATATTTTTATGACATTCAAGATAAAATAAAAATGAAAAATATTTTTTACATATCTATAATTCAAACATATATACACTCAGAAATTATCTTGATACAGTTTGCTTGATACAGCTCTTCTTATTTTCTCAGACCCACCTGTGCTCAGTCTATCAAGAGCTGTTGACATGCAAAGTGGTTATATTAAACTATATTTTGTCCTTCTTTTTGAAATCAGCTTTCTCTCATATTAACATTATTTACATTACTGTTTTGCAGAAAAATTAGGAGGCATGAGCAGTGGACAAGTGATTAATTCATGCGTAATTGAGTCTTGAAACCTAAGAAAAATAAGATGAACTGTATCAGTGTAACATATCAATTCATTTAAGGATAGACTAATCAGACATTTTAAAATGAGACTGATCTTCAGTTGAAAGAGACAGAGGAAAGCAGAGGGTGAAAATTCTCAGTTAGATACAGGGTAGAAACAGGGAAGTATATGTTCTTAAAGTCATAGGTAAGAATTGATTTGACATATCACACACCCTTCCGGAAAAGTGAATGTGAAATGGAACCAGAATAGAGTCACTAAATTGGTCAGAGTGAAGAAGGATATATTTATAGAAGGCAAGTAAATTAGCTTGTTTTACTGAGTTTATCAACACTGAAAATATTAGGAGATATATATGTATAATCTAGATATAAATATGCAACATATATGCAATATAAATAGAAAAAAAAATCTTTTTATAATCTATATATAAATACAGAAACATGCTTAAAAGCTACAAAAAGTAAGGCCACACTAAACTATAACATCTTCTATGAGAAAAAAACAAAAAAAAAACAAAAAACCAAACATTAGTATGTTTAATCTCAAAATTGTTAAAAGAGGAATGATATTTTGAAACAGCTTTCCTAGAACATTCTCTAGTAGAATGAAAGGAAGGGAGGAAAAAACTGGTTTTTAAGATGAAGCTTGGTGTGTTTGTGATGAGATCATGTGACATGGTTTCCTAACATAACAGAGTGCTGGGCACAGTGACCTCCACAATATTTGTGACTGTCTGCAATGTTGACCTCCTAATGCTGCTAAGCAACATCTGACACGATTATGGTTCATGACCACTATGAATTTGAATGGCCCATTGCCAGACAAACTTCAAGATTCAGTTACGATGAGGGATAAAACCAGACTAACTTTACTGCCTGTGATTAAAACATCCGTTAATGGAGTATATTATGTAACATCATTATTAAAAATTTATTTCTTGCAAGCCTATGGTTGATTTAGTAAAGAAGTAAGATTTCTTTTTCTATACAGAACAGATAGTGAAAAAATATTTTTTATTTCCATGTGACACTGATTTGCATCGGCTTTACCTTATTATGAAATCCAAGAGGGAAAAAAGGCAAGTAGGTTTACTTTGAGGTAGATTAGGGCTATATCTATAAAATAGAATAGAAAAGTCTTAACATATAGTAAACACTTCTGTATATGCTAATTTTATAGCATAATACTAATATAACATTTATATGGAAAATAGACATTTTTGAAATCCTAGGTACTTTTCATATACTTCCATTACAGAGAAAACATAACAAAGGACCATGGTAGTTCCATACAATAAGGTTTTCTTACTCATCTGGGTCATCTCAAAGACAATTTGGCACAAATAAGGACATGTCCTCAGATGAAGGTAACACCACTGTCTGCCATTAGAGAGAATTATTAAAAAAAAAAAAGTTTGTGAGTTTTCTTCCCAAGTGTAAATGTTATTTTTAATTGGTGAAAAATAGAGCATACTAATTCTATCAAATCCGTGAATGAATTACGTATGTGACTTTGTTCACTTGATTAGGGTAATGCTTATGAAGACAGTTTTGGGAAGGGAAATATATAATAAACATCTAAGGAAATTTTGTTGGTAGAGCACTATTTGCAGAGCAAACTGTGAAACCTATACTCTCCTACCATTGGAAAGTTTCTCATGTCGGTTTTTTGAAACTCATAAACAGCTGAAGGGCTCCTAAAAATATACCTTTTCTTAATAAAAAAATATTGTTATCCTTTTTTATTATTATTATTAATGTGAAATTTTTAATGATTAAACAATGTTGTGTGCCTTTATTTGCAAATAAGGTAAATTCCGTAGACGTTTCAGGACTCTTTGGTAGAGAAAAATAGATAATCAAATAGGAAAGAAACAATAGGAAAAAGTTTAAAAAAACCCAACCAAACAAATATGAAATTGTGCCTGAACGCAATAAAGCACATCTTTACTGTGAGCTTGATCAACAGTGTCCCAGGTTGCCCAGAGAGGTTGTAGAATAACCCTCCCTGGAGATATTCAAAAGCCATGGTCATGGGCAGCCTGCTCTAGATGGCCCTTCTTGAGCCAGAAGGGTTGGACAAGACAATCTCAAGGAGTCCCTGCCAACCTCAACCATTTTGTGGTTCTATGATAATCCTACATATTTTTCTCAGATTTCCATATTGTCATTCGCTTGTCTAAATCTGTTGTTGTTTAAAAAGCCACGATGACAAAGTTTCCACCATTCAGCATAATATTTTCAGTAACATTCAGAATTAGTCTTATTCTTCACTTACTAATGCTATACAAAATACCCAATGTGAGCAAAAGACATATCCTATATCTCAGTGATATTAAAAAAAATCAAAACGTAATAAATTAAAAATACTTCTAGAACAAATGTATACAACAAACCATAATGTCAGCTTAATTTTTTTTTGAACTAATTCTAGGTGGTATAGTCTAAGGTTTCTGAGCAACCCACTCTTTAAACTGCCTGTTTAATGTGCAAATGGCTATTCATGCTTCAGTGCTTCTATATCAGCTTTTACTGAAGGTTGTTTTCAGAAGTATTTTTATTATGTTTGCTGATTGATTAATATTTCACTTCTTATCAGCAATTAAAAGAGAACTTGGGATGATAAAACAAATTAAACTGTAAGCCTTTACCATACTTGGGTTGCTGCCCGAGACTTATATATATAAGTCAAACTAATGATCAGCATATGATACGGACTTTACCAGCACAGATTTTGAGTGTGTTGTGGAAAGAACTTTACTTTATAAAAATGCCAAGAGTTTTATTTATAAGCACTAAAACCCAACAGCAATTTAATATTTTCAGAAAGTAACATCTATAACATCAATCATAAAATCAGAGCAAATCCTCTATTGATGACAGTGCACAGGCTTGTTTAACAAAACAAGAACTGTATGAGGATATGCCTGAGAAGTACTACATGCTGCATTGACTGATCCTTACAATAGTAGGCCCCTCAATTTCTAAGTGTTGGTCCTCTGGATCCAAAATTAAAGGCAATGTTTGCTTTGGTGAACAATATGTAGACCATATCAAACACCAACAGGAAATTCTGCTTCCATTCACAAGGTGTTGGGTGGCTCGCTTCATTATAACATGCCATTATAATACACCAATTAAAATGCAGAGCAAGACATAGCTTTAATTTCAATATGGTAAGGAGAAAAGGGTACATGGGTATGGTGCATTGTGTGACTAGGAGTGTTCAGCCACCGTGATCAGTTGCCCTGAAGCGAAAGAAGGAAATCTGTCTGCTTAAATGTTTTGCCCCCAGTAAATCACAACATAAAGATCATTTCTTACAAAAAGGCTCAAATGAAAAAAAATTAGTAGCTAGATAGACAGAAAAAGATACAGATATGCTATAAAACATCACACACACACACACGCATACACGGATAAGATCACTTGACCTATATTGACATATATTATGTCCATACATGATATATACGTATATACACTTAAAAGTACACATATAAAAGACCACAGATGAATACAAATGTATGATTTTGAATTACTATTTCTCTCATACCTGCATTAACAAAGACTTTAGTGGAAGAAAATATACCTTTTACTCAAATTCTCTGTCAGGGAAAATGGTGAAATTTACATAGAACTGACTCAAATTTTTCATCGCACTACTGGCAATTATGCATCAGTTCATTTACCACACTGATATTCATACTGACTGAATTATTACTGATATTCTGGACCTTACTGGTGTCTGAGATGGTGCACTATACTGTTCTGTATGAGGATGAGTATATCAAAGCAATTATTAATAGACAAATCATTCTGGAATTATCCTTTGGTTGAGAAAGACATTAATATAGAAAAAAGTTTTATAGAGATATTTTAGTCTTCTATCTCTGAGGAAGAAAAGACGAATGAATACTAAAACAAAATTTGTGGAACAGGTCTTCTGGTCTATGAAGGATGTGATTCAACCTTTTTTTACTAAGTCAAATTAAAGTGTAAGGTCTGGACAGAGTTTAAATACTTATAACTGAAACTGCCATCCTGAAAATCCCTGTTCTTCTGGCACCAAGCACTGGAGGGGCTTGAACTCTGTAAAAGATACAGTTTTCTATCTGAAAATTCCTCAGGCTCCTGAAGTTTTGATTCTTTACATACCCAGAAATGCCTTGGGTTTGTAGAGTTCAACAGACTGTGCAAATTTCACATCAAAGCCTGACTGGTATCCCATATGAACTGCTCCTTACCTTCTGAGCTCTGTTCCTGCTGAAGCCCTCCCATTGTAAGGAAACATTGAAGAAACATTGAAGAAACATTAAGCCAGGAATGAAGAGCGGGAAAGAAAAACAGCGTGGAGGATGATTTTGCCTCGTATTAGAAGAAACTGATAACTTGCAATTCGTAGAAACCTATTTTCAGAGACATTTCAGTGTAAGGGAAGTCAAAGCAGGAACCAGAAATTGATCTCTGATTATCTCAAGCACTGCCATCACTGCACTACAAAATCCCACTTTTTGACTGAAGGCTGAAGGCACATTTTTACACTTAATAGTTCAGATGAGCTAGCTCAGCTGAAGACTTTGGACACCATTTCTAAGTGCTTAGCTTTTCCTGAGCCCAATACAAAGCCTTGCTGCAAGGCTCCAGGCTCATCTTTTGGGACAGGTATCAGGAAGTGGGTGTAGATTGTTACAGGTATTGTGACCTTTTGGATCCAACTGAAAGGGAAAACCACCATCTATATATTAAGTGTGCTTCATTTAATAGGCAGAATATGAGGCACAGACCAAATGCCTGTATTTATGCAAGTGATCTGTGGCACATGTTGACCTGTTATCCAAACTGTCCTGACTCTTTTCATTCTCATGCTAGGTGTCTTAAAATAAAAGAAATAGACAGAATAGACAATCTATGCATATTCCTCTGATGATTAACTATCATGAAATTCACAAGAAATTTATTACTGGAGTAGATTTAAAACACATTGATATATGTTTAGCTTATGACAGAGACTGACTTCATAAAATATTAATATTAATAGAACTTGTCAATTTTTGCTGTTTCGTCCCCTCCGCCCCAAAAATAGGCAAAATATATTAAGATAACGTATTTATAGTGTTTTGAACAAGGCATTAAAAATTAAATAACAACTAAAGAAACAGTGTTAGATTCCTTTAGACTTACAATTATTCACAAATAAATTAATTACTCACCTTTACATATGTATAAATTTGATATACTGAGTTAAATTGTTGCTGATTGCATGTTCTGCAGATGTATACTGAATGAGCTGTAACTCTTTGGATTAATTTTCCTGTCATCTTTTTCCATTTTATTACATAAAGTTTGGACGTGATGGCCACTCCTGCATGCATTTTCAAAGGGCAGGAATTATGAATTTATACAGTACTATAAAAAGTAATTTGATTTGTTCTCCATTTCTTCTTTAATAGTTTCTGACTTCCTGCTTTCCATTAGATTTGCCGCTGAACACTAAGTATTTCAGACAGCTACCTCCAATAGCCTATATCCAATATTGTCCTGATAATGGAAAATCAAATCATAGTGAATCCAAATGCTTCTATTACTTTCCCTGAAATATTCTAATCTATCTAAAATACAAGTAGACATATTTTTGACTTCTAATAACAATTTTTCCACTGAAATGAAGTTGAGTCTATGATTCTCTGACTTTAAAAAATGAACTATACAATTATATATATACAGTTAAAAGTTGTTAATGCATTCAAAATTTGTTAATGCATTTTAACAGGAGAAAAGCCATAAATAGTTTAACTCATTATGGACTTTGTCCATTTTGACTAATCCATTTCTTGAAATAGTTATTGGACTATTCTAGGCACATGTTGGACAGCATTGCTCCAGACAGCTTGAAATTGAATCTTTGCAAAATTAATGCTGCTGCTGAAATACTAAGTGTTGGGTGTTGTTTGTATCATAAAGACTGGAATTAGAGTTTCTAATGATCCACACTTGAGGATGAAAAACAACACCTCCAGGTCTTTGTGCTGAAATACATGTTTTCAATGGGCACAATTTAAATGACATGCATTATTTCTAGAGATGGAATAACCCTACAGGTAGTGGAGTAAATTCATTATAGTGATTGGCATTGGCAGGTTACATCTCTGGTGAGTATCTATCCCAGAGAAAGTTTTCAGCATAGCTGAATGAAAATATGGGATGAATAAATTTGGAGAAAGCCATTTCATTAAAAATATTTATGTAATAAAAGCAAGCTGTAAAATCAAGGATGTTAAATAGAATAAAGAATTTCCCTAATAACAATTATTTTAAACCTTCCAGCACCCCTTACTGGAAGTATGTCTTTTATATCTATTAAGCAAATTAAGTCAGAAAAAAACAACAACAACAACAACAACAACAAAAAACTTTCAAAAGGGAGCTCTGGCTGAGGGAAGGCTACACAAACAGATTCTAAGTAAGCATGGAAATGGATCTCAGCTGATATAGCCCATCATGGTTTTACTGATTCAGCAGAGCTACTCCAACTAACTGCTGCAGAAGTTCTGGCAGAAGGAGTTTATTTTACAGAATACAGTCTCAGTTTTGCATTTCAGAATTCAGACATGCTCTCTTGCTAGGTATGTTTCAAATAAGACTTGAGTAAGGATCCTTCTGGGTGATTTATTCTGTCAGTGCTAAGAATACCGAGTGATTGTGGTTCTAGGATAAGTAATAACCTCTGATTTTATAAACTCATAGATTAAGAGGAATGTAAAGGACCATTCTGAAGCATGCTGCTTACCTCTTGTTTAGCACATGTCAGAGAATTATGTCAATTGAAATACAGTGATAAACAACATCAATTGCTCTTTATTTAGGCATTTGTGATGCTTGTGTTGCTGAAGACTGCAGATGCCAAGCTGTAAGAGCAGATAGACTGAGGATGCAAAACACAGTCACTCAGGATCTTCTACATCTCCCACTGTAGTGCAACAGAATTGCAAATGTTCTGCTGTAAGCCTACCTCTCGGGGGGGGGGGGGGGGGGGGGGGGGGGGGGAAGAAAAAAAGCGCGCATAATTTCTTTTGTTTACCTCCCCAGGGTCTTTATTAACACACATACTTGGAAGACATTATGTTATTAGCTGATTAGTAATGCAGAAATAGTTTCAAACATAAACATGAGTTTCACATATGTCAGTGATGAGCTTTCATTATTCACTCCTTATGGTCTTGCTTTTTAGATAGTTACTTGACAACAGTAGTGCTTTCCTTTTGAGAAATTCTGACAATTTATTTTGAAGAACTTTCCTGTAAGGAGATACCGTGCAGGGAATAGGCGCAATGATGCGTTACGGAAATAGATATCATCCCACTGCCTCTGGAGGCTGCACACGGGTTGTGCGTATACTGTTGCCTTCCTGCTGACAAACCTAATGGGCAACCAGCATAACTAAACTCTCTAATGATTGAGCTAATCTTCATATTACATTTATTGCTGCCAAGGTAAAAGGGGTGACCAATACAAAGGGAATACAGACAGCATTTCCCAACACAAAGTTGTTTGCCAGCTGCTGTTTCAGCCCTGGAGGACACATGTAGCTTGAGTAACTTAGAGCAGGTTTATTTTAAACAGGCCCGAACAACTCAGACACTGTTTTGAGAGCAGAACACTTGCAAAAGTGAGGTTTCCTCATTCTCTGTACCTGACACTATGTCTAAATATTACTTAACCATTACAAAGGACTCAGTTGTTTATTTATAAATAATTTCTGCCAGACAGAGCAATCAATCATGGAAACAAGCCATACAAGAAACCAGCTCCTGCTTCTGAAGCATTTGCCTTCAGAAGCAGGGAAAAAAGGAATATATTGAAAAATACATACTTAAACAATATCACATCATTAAATCTGAGACTGGGGAACTCCCAGTGTAGTCTGTCTTTAACAAAATCCTTATTCTACAGTGTGTTAATTTGTATCATCAGGCTGTTTTTTTCTTTTCTTGATTTAATGAAATAGCTCCTAAGTGATCCCTATACAGAAAGTATTGCCTATATGATACAGATTTTCACTAGAGGTTCTTTGTACAATACCCTCATTGTTAGAGTAACATTCAATTATTCTGAGTAATTTTGGGTTCTGTTATTTATTATCTATCATCATTCTATGAATTATTATCTCTGATTTTTTTCAATTATTTAAAATATTTTCTTGTAGTACATTCATTCAGTTCCATTCTATTAATTCTTTGTAAAAATAATGAGGTATTTATCTGTCCTTAAAACATTTAGTAGTATATAAAAAAGCCTTTGGAGACAAGTGCAACACATACTATGTAAATGAACTTTCTCTTTAAATGGTGGTCAGCCCTGCTGAAATGACTTCTTTATTCTCCTGTTGAAGTCCAACAGCCCTCACTTTAGTGGGGATTCAGCTGAAGGCTAGACCAGTGATGAATATAGGACTATCCATGCTGAGGAGCCAATGGGTATCTAATTCTATAACTCTTTCTCAAGCATGTGGACATACACACAGAGAAGCATACATACCTGCTCCTAATACATACATAGTCATCTGCATTAATTGGAAAAGAGGACTAAAATGTCTCAGATATTCTTCTTGACTAAAGAAAGAAGAAAGGATTTTTCTTTTCATTATTTTTAAAAATTCTGTATTAGAAGAAAAATACAGCAACACAAACAAAACCTCAAAGTCTGAGCATACAGAATTTTTTAAAATAACTGGTCCTGAAAAGTTATTCCCCTTATTAATAAAAATAAAATGAAATAAATAAAAAAAAGCTAAGGATAATTATTAGAGTAACTAATATCTGCTGAGGTCATGACAGGTTTCATATAATAGATTTGATCTCCATCAGCATGGATAGCTCCACTAATGGTAAAAGATAAATGTGACATAAAGTAACTGTGAAACCTATACTGCCTCTCCCAAGTGAAAATATAATCCTTAATTTTGTTCATGCCTTCGGTTTACTATTTGCAGTACTTTCACTTCTGTGAGATAATGTAACTTCATATGGATTGCTGTAATTTGGGGGTTATGTGTTGTTGTGAGTTTGTATTTCTCCATTTTCAGACGGTCCAAGTCCAGTGAGAGGTCCAGATTGTCAGAATGCATTTTCCAAGATACGATCTTTCTTGGATCCCTAAACTGAAACTCCCAGGAGAACCACTACTGTCCAGAAATATTATTTTCATTTCTTCACCATTTATAAAACATAAACTTCGAAGGCAGAGAAACAACTTACTTAAAATCATAGGCAAGAGTCATATAAACTCATTATATGAAACATGGTATCATCCATATCAAAATATTCCAATCATTTTGCTTACTACATTCCTTTTCCTTTTTTTTTCAGAATGTTTTTGCAGGGTTTCATGTACCTGAATCACTGAACACAAATAAAAGATTTTTTTTTCCTTAATGGGACTATACAAATTCATAAATCTACATCTGTTTCTGCATGTACTAGTAAGTCAAATACCAGTACTTCCTTCATCAAATTTGTGGGCACACACAAAATTTACTTAATGCCTGCTGTCACTGCCTTCATGTTTATGGTTTTTGCACATAGAATTATTAATGCTATCTGCTTCATAGCCATCCATGTATGTTTTTTGGAGATATCTGATGAAGCTGATAAATGTTGTCAAATTCCAGATGAAGATGGTAATAATTTGCTGTCTACACAATTTATGCTTAAGTTTGTCAAAAACTAGACTCTTTTCCTTACTACTAGCTGTTCATCTTCTCACATTTTTATTAAAGGTGTGACTCACAGAATTATTATTCATGAGATATATTTTCATGAGAAAGGTAATAAAATACACCAGGCATAATTATCAGTTTTTAAAGTCACTTTTCTGTGTTTCCTTTATTTTATAAATCAAACTTTCTTATTGTTTGTTCCTATTCCAAACTACCCCAAATAATATTGACTTCTTGAATAGTTATGTAGAATGTAACTTGCAGGACGGCTTCTACTCCTCAGAAGAGGAGCATAAAATCATGAAAAGAATGCTGGAAGGGACTCCAAAAGCTCACTTAGTCATTCTTCTTTTCTCTCTCAACCAATTACATCTAGGGCTAGCTTGAAAGATGTTTGTCTAAGATTGAAGTTTCCAATACATAATGCAAATCTCTCCTGTTGCAGTTTAAGCTCTTTTATTTTTTCTGTTGAAATTTTTTTTCTATTGACCATGAACATGAGAAAGGGATTATTCACTCCCTCTTTGAAACAGTTTTTATATACTTGAATTCCATTAGCATGTTTCTATTCTGTCTTTATAGACTCAAAACAACCCAATTAATCCAGTCTTTTCTAATAATTCATGGTTGTTAAACCTTCAATCATTCTTGTGGATCTTTTTTTCCCCACTTTTTCCAACTGGTTCACATTATGCTTGAAGTGCAAATATTGCAGCTCAGAGATTACAAATGACATAGTATATATGACAGAGCAAATATATTATTTGGATGCCTTAAGTATAATTTCTTCTCTTATAACAGCATGAAACTGGTCATTCACAAGTAACACACAAATTTAAACCACAAACCTGTTTTGATGAGCTAGTAGCATCCTCCCCAAACCATGGTTCTGCTCTGAATTACTACCTAAATGTAGATCCTTGCATTTGTCTTTACTAAGTGTTATATTGGCCTCCATGTGTTTATATGTAAATCTACTCCAATGCTATATATTTCTCATTAATTAAAAGAATTTCTCATTAATTAAAATATTACCCAGTATATCTCCAGGACAAATGTCTGTTGAAGGTTGATTCACTTCAAGCATTATTCTATCTTGAACCACTGATAATATTTCCGTTTGCAGTCATCCAGCTAATTATGAACCCACCGCAAGCAGTTTGATTTAGACTACTCTTATCATTAGAACTCGCCCTATGTCAGTTGTTTGTTGTTTTTTTTAAAAAAAAAAAAATACGTCAATAACTTGGTAAGAATTTTGATACATTTCTGCTACTGTTTGTCCCTTACATACTGAAGCAGTCATGCAACTGTTGTTCAGGAACAAGTTGGGCCAAACCAGTGTTAGCTCTTATTTAGCTTATATTTCTCTAAGAGCTTACAAACATTTTGATTATTTTCCAGTATTTTTCCATGCTCAGCTGACAGTTTTCTGTGCCTTCCTTTCCCCACTTTTTAAAGAGTAGGAATGTCTTTCACTTTTCCAGCTTCCAATAAACTGTTGCTTATCACTTATTTTCTCAAAAATAGTCACTAATATCTCTGAGATTGTTTCAGACAGATTTCTGTGATGTTGAGATTAATTTTATCTAGGTTCTAGTCTGTTAGACATTCTCTAGCCCTTTCTTTGCCTGTTCTGTGTGAAAAATTTATCCTTCTGATTTGTATAACATTATAACATTATAACATTAGAACAATAACATTAGTCACTTCTTTATAATCAAAATAATTTTAGTGAAGACTGATTCAAAAGAGGCATAAAGTTTTTTGACATCCTCAGCATTATCTACTCCCCATTACATCCTTCCTGATTTTTTCCTTCTGTTTGTATTATTCTCTTATGTTTGTCCTCACTGTTTGAGATTGCAGTCAATGAAAAGCTTGTGACTCAGCTTTTCATTAATAAATTGATCTGCTATTAGACTCCTATCTTTTCCTTGTATTTCAATATTGATTGTCAAGTAAAAAAAAATTTACAAAGATTTTATAAAGCTTTATTGGACTTAGTTCTGTTTTGAAAATCAAGTATTCTGAGTTGGACGCTAAAAAATCTTTAGAAATATTATGTTCTTCGCTGAAAATCAAAGATAGCAAACGGATTTCTGATTGAAACCTGAATGCAGATTCATCCAAAGTCACAAATCTCTTTTGATGAGTTTTCTTGAATTTTATCTTTTTTTAAAAAAAAAGAAAATGTGCTTAACAAATTGAGAATGCAAATCAAAATTCACTGCATACCTTGATTTTTATATAGTTAATTGTAATTTATCATTTATATTATTTAGATCGTAGAAAACAAAAATCTGTATTTTTAATAAGTTATCTGAAGCTCAAGAATGCCTTGATAATCCTCAGAAGCAGGCATTACAATTTAAGTGTTCAACTTTGAGGGCACTTTATAATTGAAAAAGTCAGAGGAACACACATTATTGTATTCAGTATGCTATGTACATCCTATTTTCTTCAGTTTCAGCTTATGAATTTTCATGAGTATTTAATTTTCTCTTCTCATCCTGTATCAGTCATTTCAAATATTGCAGTCAGTTAATTGTATGGAAAAGCTGATACTACCTTCTAGTTTCTAAACAGCAATGAAGTAGTCAAGAAAGGTATTGAAGACTGCATTAATAGGGAATAGCTCTATAAAACAAACAGTACTATTACAGTTCTAAAATGCTGATAATGTCCATCAGGAAGGTTAAACAGCGTGCACAGTGCTGATAACTATCCCACAGGAAGGAAGTTACCTCAGAGAAGGCGAGGCATAAGGAAACACAGTACTATATCCCAGAAGCCTGATTTGATTTTCCTAGAGTTGGGTCTGAGTTTTCAGAATGCAGAATTATTCTTGACATAAATGAAAAGAAATATGTGAATATCTTGTACATTTTTGTTTATTCATTCAATCTAGTAAGAACAAAGGTACATGCAAAGTGCAGGGTGGGAGGTCCCTGATGATCCTATTAGCAAAAATCAGAATTTGCCATATAAGCCAGGAGGAAAAACAGAAGCTAGAGAACTCTCTGAAAAGATGACTAACAAACTTAAAGAGCATGCTGCAGTGGGGATAATTACCCTAAAGTATATATGCCAATTTAAAATATTTTTTGTTCACAAATAAGGTTTAATGTATTATGTGGGTAAACCCTTCTTGTGAGGTTTCAATTCAGTATTGTCAGCCACAGACACTTAAAAGTTCTCTTAGTACCACACCTTGTGCCCACCCCACCCAAACGATGAGATTTGGAAGAGAGCACATGTAGGGGTTAGTGACTTTGTTTGGTTCTGTACTTCACTGGAAATGTTTATCCTCCAACTAATATTCAGTCTAGAAGGCTAGAAACTTCTTTGATTTTAAATGAAGGCTGAGGATTCTTAGGTAATAATTTATTTTCAGCAGCTCAAGTTTCAAGCAACAAAACAAATAAAGAAGACAAACCCAACAAAGAAAACCCCACCTATCATATGACTGATAAGAAAACAATCCTTATATCACAAAATGCACCAGTGCTACTAATGCTTTCCATATAGGCAACAAATAGTGAAAATATATGGTTCTTACAGATTTCACTAAATACATGCAGCAAAGATAGTGCTTGCCTTTTTCCTTAAAAGCATGAGGCATGGCACAATAAGCAAGCAATATAGTTCTTTGAAAATCCACAGAAGATGAGTATCTCTATAAGGAATTTTGTACCAGTATCACCTCCTTGAAATGGACATTGTGTTTCCTATGTAATTCTTTCAGTCCAGGACTCCACCACACACTGAATAGCAAAGAAAAGAGATATGAATAGTATTTAAGACAATCCTGTCCTTCCTGTTGACTTTTGAGAATGCCATTCTGAAGCTTTTAACTCTGGTGCAAATTATGTGTAAGTTGGCTACCCACCCACACGTTATAACTTTTATTAAGTGTACTGGTTTGGGCTGGGATACTTCTTCATAGTAGGTTATATGGTGCTTGCTTTGGATTTGTGACCAAAACAGTGTTGATAACAGGCTGATGTTTTAGGTATTGCTCACACAGCATCAAGGCCTTTCCTGCTTCTCACTCTGCCCTGCCAGAGAGTAAGTTGGGGGCGGGCAAGAAGTCAGGATGGGACACAGCTGGGACAGCTGTCCCCAGCTGACCAAAGGGTTATTCCATACCGTACAATCTGGTGCTCAACATCAAAAGCTGGGGGAAATATGGAGAGGACAGATTGGCTATGCTGTTTTTTGTCCCAAGTAACTGTTAGTGTGATGGAACCCTGTTTTCCTGGAAAAATGGCTGAACACATGCCTGCCAATGGGAAGCAGTAAATTAATTCCTTTGGTTTGCTTCGGCATGAAGATTTCACTTTCCCTATTAAACTGTCCTTATCTCAACTCATAATTTTTCACTTTTAACCTTCCAATTCTCTCCCCTATTCCACTCTGGGGTAGTGAGTGAGCAGCTGAGTGGTGCCTGACTGCCTGCCAGAGATTAATCCTTAACCAGCACAGAGGCATCCAACTTCCTTTGTACAGCTACTCAGCACCATCTTATAGGCTGTAGGATATCTGAGAAGTCCAGAGGGGGATTCATAGATATGACATGTGACCTGTGGGACATCATACCTGACCTGACTGGTAGCTGGAGGCAGGGAGAGCAACCAGGCCTAGGGTGTCTAAAACGTCATTACATGTCTATATTTAAGCAGTTGAATCACTTTCTATGAATTTTGAGTCCTGTACATTTTAAGTAAACAAATATTTTTAGTAGGATGAAAGCCTAAGAATGTAAAGTGAAGCTAGCTGAAAAAACAATCCCATCGCCTACACTATCCGCATTTCACATACATAAATACTAACATTAGAAGCAATAGAGTCAGTAACAGTTTTGTTACATTTCAGTACACCCACTTGCTATTAGCAGACTCTGCTTCTAAAGCAAGTGTAATTCATAAGCAGAAAAATCCTTTAAAGTTTTTTTGGCTTTTTCTTCATGTCACAACACTGAGATAGACAGTGCTCTGAGAACCTAGTCTAATTGCAGTTGGACAATATGACATCCAGAGATCCCTCACAGCTGCAACAGTTCTGTGACTCTAATATTACAGGTTCATTCAGTACAATGCTAAATTCTGTTGTCCTACTGGTTATTAAGCTTATGTTCAACATAAAGGCAAAATAAGAGTGAAGTCATCTATTCTGGCAACTAAAGCATAAGTATGTGCTCAGGTACACCCACATCCATATTTTACCTCATTTTATTAATCTCTTAACAAGTTTTTCTCCCTTGCTGATGTAATCTGACACAGTAGTTTGATTCAGGGCACTATTTTACCCTGCTGTCCTGATCTCTGGCTACACAACAGACACTTCCAGGGCCCTGAACTTTTGACACCACTGCAGCAGAAGCAGCATAACACATAAACCCTGGTCTTGTCAAAAGAAGGGGCAGAAGGTCACAGTGCCCACCCTGTGTGTTATGACAGACACCAGACACCTGTGGATTGAAGTATACTATAGCTCCAGAAGAGATGCATCTGTCCCTTCTCTGTTGGCCTGCACAGCCCTGCACTTCCCTAAACATGAAGCAAACAACTGATGAGGTGGAATTGAACCAACCTATTTTTGCTTCAGCCGTCAACCATTTTTCAGGGCAAAGTTATAGATGAAAAGAACTCTTTGAGTGACTAGTGGTATGTATTAGTTGTAATTTACTTTACCTATAGGGGCATATATGTTAACACCTAATTGACAGCTTGATGATACACCTTTGCTGCTGAGGGCAGAAAGTTCTTTCACCCAACTGAAGTGCAAACAGTTTGTTCTATAAATCCTTTTCTACCCTGAATGAGCTGTGTTCTTACAGAAATTCTGACACTGTAAGAAATGTTCATGCATGAGTTCAAAAAAAGCCTCAGAAACATTGAATCATCTACCACTGCTAATGAATTAAAAATGAATTAGTGCGAAACAATACCTGTTGTGTTATCTCTTGCAATTCATGTAATGAGAAGAAGTATTCTGCAAGAACTATCAGCAGAAGCAGTTAACAGAATTTGAATTTTTTTATTTTGTTTTTCTTATGAAAGGTCAAACTGGACCATTTTTGACTTCATGCCCTTCATGGTTAGTCTAGAAGAAAGAGATACCAATATAGAAGCAGCTTGATCAACTGAATGCTCTAGAAACAAGAGATGATCTGAACTACTTTTCCAGTAAAGAATTTCTTTAACTTTAATCTGTATTGATTCTGACACTCTGAAGATTATACAAGATGAGAAGTCAACATTTTCAGTCCCTAAATTACAAGGAGGAAACGGGAAATGGCTGCTATTTGTTTTCTGAGGGGGAAGTTGTGTGTGGTCTTTTGTTTGGGCTTCTGTTGTTGATCTTCAAAACAATTTCTGCTCTTTTAATTTTTCTTCGTTATTCAATGAGTGAAAGTTTGGGTGTTCAGGTATCAACCTGTTTGTATCCATATTCTAATCCAATTTTTTTTAACTTTTAAAGGTTATGAGCATTTCTGCATAAGTCTGAAATATTTTGGAAGGTACTGCACTATATCAAAACAGAGAAGCTAGTGGGCAGTAATATCAGCCTTGTGTCACTCTCAATGGTTATTTAAAAGGAATCTAAATACAGTCGAGACTGAGAGAAGTTAAGCCTCGGAAAATTACAAATTTATGCCGAAATTTATAGTTGAGCATAACAGCACGTATTATATTGACGCATTTTCTTAATTAATTAATTATTCTTGTGATTAATTCCAGTTGCAAAGTTCAGTTTTTACCTCACTCTAAATAAGAAGTGTCTTTTATTATTTGTTGTTTATTAACTCAAATATAACTGCAAAAATAGAATTGTCTTGGTCTTTCAGGATTGCTGCAAAAAATTTGCAAAATAATATACCCTCTTTCCAGGAAAATCCTGTATATCACTGACAAAGTACATTTAGCTTTCTTGGATTCAAACAATATTCTTCTAACTTAAACAACAACTTTCTCTCTTAAAATATATAATATTCTCATTGTCCAAAGCCTATTTAATTTTATCAGGATAATGTTATTATCTTAACAACAGGGAACTGTATAATTGATTTAATGTGTTCATGCAACAGTTTGTATTTTTGCAAATTCATATAACATTTGGCTTAGATAATATAAAATTTGGTATTCCACCAAAGAATTCCACCCAAACTCAAATCATATGTAAAACAGCAAAGAGTGAAAGAGAAATAAATCACTTTACATAATATAACTATCAGGGCTTCTTATGGTAAACAGATATTTAAAAGAAAACATAAAGCATATTAGGCCCAATAAACTGCAAGTCACATTTCACATTTTCTCAAGACTAGGCAGCAAATAACAGTGGTAGACTGGTTTTGTTTTTATTTCTAGCCCCGACATAACAAAACATCCTGAGTATATTCTGAATTGAGCAAACTTTCAATAACTGTCCATGCATTCCTATGTCAACAGCATTTCTGGCATATTCTTTATTATGACTACATTTCTTACTATGGATAGGAGGCAAAGTAGAGCTTATCACACACACACATTAAATTCACAACAGCTAAAATAACTCTTCATCTTCTTGGGTTAGAGATCTTATGAAGCCACTTTCATTCCCTCTGACTTCTCAGTGTTGCTTAAGCATTCCAAAGAGACAGTAACCAACATTCATACCCATTTTCACCAAATGTGCTTACATGAATATGAACAAGGAACCACTAAGATCTTGTATTTCTTGATCCATTGCAAAGAAAAACATAGCTATTTTAGTTAGTTCTGTTCTTAAGAACAGTTTGTTTGTATTTTATTACTGGCAAAATTCTATAGATAAAATAAAAGTATGCTTTTTCATTATTTCTTTGAATGAAGTTGTACTTATCTTGAAATTACTGGCTAGTAAGGATACTCGGGTTGCTGAAAATATACAAATGTGTGTATGCACATGTGTGTGTGTGTGTGAAGCTGGAGACAGGTATTTTGCTATCGAGTTATTTAATGTATTTAAGAAGAGAATTTCAGAGCTCTTCTCTAGGGCAATAATGTGAAGTTCTGAAGGTTAACATTTTTATCACAAACATATAAAAAAGTTCTTTCTTCCACTCTTTCTTTTAAACAAATCTTGGAAGTGTTTCATAAAGTACTCTTTTATAAGCACTGTCAGGATAACTGAGAATAATGGTATGAAACCAAGAAAAAGTGAATTTAGGTTGACCATCAGAACAAATGGATGGTAAGGAAATAACCAGAACTCCCAGTCGGAGAGGATAAAGCACTTTCATTTGAGTGGTTTAGAACCTGGAAATTCACTTCAGAGGAAAATCCAGCACTTGGAAAAGAATGACCCAGATGAGTATTGGTTGCTTAAAATCCTTTCTAAGCTGATTGTGTGATTCATATGATAGACTATCATTCCATCTACTTCTTATTGCTCCTTTATGATAATGTAGTTGGTTTCATGCCATATTATAGATTCATCTCTGCAGCATATTTACAGAGCTGCTCAGGCAGACAGTTTTTAATAGGGCCATAATCCCATCTGAAGAGAAACCTGGCTGACCATTGCTCAAAGGGTAAAAAGAATCCATGAATCATTTATACAGGTTTTGGTAATCTCTTGATATTTATTGCAATCATATAACTGAGAATAGTTATCCTCAACTATGTCACTGTAATAATTAAGAATATGGTTAAAATAAAAGTTGTATAAGGCATTTCTCTTCATTTTAATAGTGACATTACATATGGTTGATTTTTATTAAAATAATCTGTAATGAAGTTTAGCATCACACATCTGTATGCATATCAAGCAAGTGTTCAGAATTTTTTTTTTTATTACTTAGACATTATCAATTCATACTGAGGATCAAACACTTTGAAATTGTTCAAAGCTTCTAAGATTCTGCTTTGGCTGTATATTTTGGAGGATAGCAGAGACAGGAATGCATACTTTCAAGATTTTGTAAATAGTCTTTTATCTGTCAAAAGACGGGACACAGATCAAAAGATGAACTGAAAGTTCATGGTGAGCTAAATTCTTTTCCGGAGTAGTTGGGATATGACTACAAAAAGATGGTGTTCAGCAGACAGGACTCTGACAGAGTTTTCTGCATCACAGATTCATTTGTTATCTCAGGAATTCCACTTCCCCCTTGACACTCAACACAACCATTTTAAATTCCTAAATAAGAGCTCCATCTTGCCCTTACTCCTTCTGTACCAGTAGTCGATCCTCTAGACAATTGAAACTGCCAGGTAAATCCATGCAACTGAGAAATGAGACACAGTACGATACAGCTGCCTTTCCAAATTAAAGCCAAACCAATCAAATAAATAAAAAATGAAGGCTTCAAAGTAGAAGATGGAAAGCATGTGGGGTGGCTTGTAGATATGTTGTAATATTCAAGTATTATTTTCTCCTTCCAATAAGATATATCAGATTGATAGTCTAATGATAACTTTTCTCACCTTTTTCCATCATTTTGCCTTTGGATAAATAAGTTCATATTCCACAGCTTTCAAAAAAAATTATCCAACAGCAGAGAAACAGAATATTTTTATAACCTGAACAATCAAAGTTTAGGCATATGATGATCTTTCAAAATTTATAGATTTGGCTTGGTTTATCTAGAACTCTGAAAGAAAGAAAATATGACAGGAGCAAAGAAGCAATTCTCAAAAGTCATTCTCTTCACAGGACAAGAACAAGGATGAAGGAAACATGATTGTAACTTTGAAAGCTTTTGGACCCACTAACAATCAGGAATACCAAATGTTCTCTTGGTTAAAATAGATTTGATAAGTCATTTCTTCAAGCACCAGTAACAGATGCTTAAGTGTATGCTGGAGTGAAATGAATTACATTCTCATTTACATAGCTCCGAATTTAAAATTTGGAATCGATAGATTTTTCTCATTATTTCTTTATGCTCTCTGATATGTTTTTCCACACCCTTTCACGCTATGTCTTGATAACAGTACTTAACACTGATGAAGAAATAGTTTCTTTAAAGACTAAGTCTTGTTCACCTTCATTTTAAAGACCGTGACTCATCTTTCTCAGAACATTTCCTGAATTAGAGGATTATTAATGCAAAACCATGGTTTAGCTACAGTTTTTAATCTCTTGCCGATCTTTTCATACTACTTTAATTTCACAGATACTGTTCTCCAATTATTTTAACTTTCCTGATTAATCCTTATGATATGGATATTAAATCATGTACACCACTTTTCCAGGATCACATTGCAGCTGCATTTAGCTGCAATTTAGTATGACTGTGGCAAAAAAACCCTGAAATGTACATAGCTATATTAATCTTTACTTTAAATTCAGCTCATTAATAGCAGTGATAAACGCTGTTTAGACTGACAGAGTATTAGTTTTTTCACTAAACTGTTACTTAACATAGTGCATTCATAAGATTTTAACAGGAGAAATGTGTACCAATGAGAATGGATTAGTAGTGAAATGTGCTAGTAGAACTTAAACTACATGTTTATTAAGCTTATTTTAATAATCCAATATTTGAATAAACAACGTTAAAAAGCTAACAGTTTTTCTAATCTCAATCATATTTTGACTTTTTTGGAAATTAAAAGGAAGAGTTTGTCCCTTTTAACTATTCATCAGACAAATAATGCAATACTCAACAGGAAGCAAATTAGAATCAGTGGGGTGTAACCATATCTGTATCCATTTAATAATGTAGTTCTTGAGTATTTTTATTTACCAGAAAGTGTGTATTAGCTACATTTTCAATGCTTTAGAGCACCAGCTAGCTTCCTATACCCTGATGAAATATATTTTGCATGGTGGCAACCTATTTCCTTGTTGAATCTTTTGCATTGCAGGGTGAGAACATCAAGACAAGAATAGATGACATATTTCAGACTTATTTCTCAGCTTTTTTATAGGTTTATTCCAGGAGAAAAATGTCTGACTGCCATGTGGATGCTTTCACAGTGAGATTTTCTAAAAAGCCCTCAAACTGATCAGGCAAAGAATAATGATATTCCTCTCAGAACGCTTATGCCTCATTCCAAGGTGGATAAAGCATTCATGGAGCCAGGAAGACCAGTGAGAAGCAAAGAAAAACTCAGCAGGGATCACTTCAGGTAGCTTTGCATAAGTTTTCATATGTGTCCTTCAGACTGCATGGGTTGCTCTGTACTTTCCAGAACTTTATTGCTGCTTTCTGAAAGTTGCAAATTATGAGAAGGTCAGATGTCCTTCTTAGGGCATGAACTTAGATTCCAGGGCTTGTTTGACTTGTTGCTGATGATTTTATGCAAAATATGATGGTCTGTTTTTCCATTATGCTACCTACCAACAAACCATCAGAATGTGTCAGCTGCAGAGTCAGCCACTGATTTGAGATGAAATTCTCTTTTCACCCCAGTTTCCTTGAAGTATCCAGGCAAATAACATAAAAAGCTTTTCCACCTGTATAAGCATTTTCCTGTAGAAAATGCACACACAAATTTAGCTACATCATATAAATAGATAAAAAATCAGATCTGCTGAGAGGGACAAGATTGAAGACCTGAAAGAATCCCTCCCTCCCTCCCTCCCTCCCTTCCTTCCTCCCTTCCTTCCTTCCTTCCTTCCTTCCTTCCTTCCTTCCTTCCTTCCTTCCTTCCTTCCTCCCTCCCTCCCTCCCTCCCTCCCTCCCTCCCTTCCTTCTCTCTGTCCCTCTGTAGCTACTTTGTCCTTTTTGCAGTTAATCTTCTTTTAATTGCTTCTAAAATTTGTTGTAGCTCCTTTTTGAAGACTTCTCTTGTGTTAGAGGATCCTTCCTTGCTACGTCTCTTAGTTTTTGTTTGCACTGCAGAAATTTTTCCCAGACATTCGTTCTCAGTCATTTATCCCTGTCTCCAGGAGCCTCTGCATTGACCACCCACAGCCAGAACACATAATCTGGCAGCCCTCCTTCCTGCTGCCCGACCGCACCTTCTTAAACAAAGCATACAGGAAACGATACATATAAACTGGACCCAGAACAAACAGATTTAAAATTTCTGCCATCTTTCACTTAGTTCACACCCTGCTGTTACCTTAATTGCTGGATCTGGTATTGTGCCAATGGCTAACTGCTGAGCAGTCTCCTAGGTTCTGGGATGGATCTTACACAACATGAAATAAGTAACATGAAATCGGAAGATTCCTTGTTTACTTGTTTCCTATCTACTCTGGGTATTTAAGCAACAGATTTTAAAAATCTGGCAGATTATAGTGTGACTGCTTTGGATTACTAGAGTAAAATTAATAGTTTGAATGGTACAGCCACTGCGTTCCCTGTCTTCTTGTTTCCAGGTCTACACCAATGAAAGTAGATCAACATTTAGCCCTTTAAAAAAGCTTAAAGGATTTTTTGTGTGTGTGTGTGTGTATTGAATCTTATAATTTCATTCTAACTGAAATGTAAATAAAATTATACCCAGGAATATTTGACTGCTCTCCAGAATTTTTGAAGATAGTCTGTGAGGCTGGTTGTTTTGTTTCAGACTTTGCTTTGGAGGCTTTTAAGATCATATTTCAGAAGTTTTGAATATTTAAATAAAAAATGGGCACTTTCCCAAATATGAGCTACCTGCTTGCTTCTGGTTAGGATAGATTTTTGGCAACTGCTAGCACTTGTTACACTTGTTACCTACAAATGATATCATATCTTGTATTGTTGAGCTGACATTTTCAGGTCAATTAATATTACCCCACAGAAAAATATGTGACTGCCTCCAGGAAGCCTAATGTAATACCTGATTAAAACCATTTGGAACATTTTGTGGAAGAAAACTTTGGTGAAATACAGGATTTTATAAAAGCAGAAAAAATTTACAGGCATACATCTGTTCCAACCAAGTTTTTAATGAGAAAACTCTAGGATTGAAACACATCCAGAAATGAAGAAGTGATGCTTGCTTTCTCGGTATCTCTGCATATAAGCCAAATTCCCACCCACCAACATATAGAATGTGACTGACACATGTATTCACTGACTGATTTCCAGTTTTACATAGACAAGAAAAATAAACAAGCAAAAAACATTTTTGTCATTATAGTGTGACAATGAAAAAGAAAACTGCAAAACATTTTTGTATGGAAGGGCTAATCTTCCTATGCTGCACATTAGTAACTGAAATTTCACACAGAAAAGCAATTAAAGTTTCTGAAATATTTTTATTACATCAATATTTAGATTTCGATTATACCTAAGCATATTCTCATCTTTCCATCAGAAAAAGAAAACATTTTGCCCACTTTAGTTTCAATTTGTGTCCCCAAGTAGCCTGAGACCTTCCATAAATATTCAGTTAATAACTGAAATTAAATGGATACATTTGTGTGATATAAAGTTGAAAGGCTTTTTTGTTTTAAATGCAATTCTCATTTTCAGTTTAAGTCATACTAGCAGGTATTATTTAATTATGCTAGAAGAAGGAGCTTATTCCAAACTAGTGTCCTCACAGAAAACTATGTTCTTGTAATTTGAGCAGCTGAACAGTGTGGAATAATTTTATCACTCTAGCTTTATTGGAAACACTGGAGATTCTGGAGATTAAGTATGGTTGCTGTTACATTCCATTCCTTTAACTGTAGACAAGTAATTCAATATCTCTTTGCAGTCTGCCCCATCTAAAGCATCAAGAAGTGTATTAGGCTTTCTCGTCTAGTTGTCTTGGAAACTGTCACAGGCGGGAACTGGCTCTGATTTTCTATATATATCTTGCTTTTCAGAATTCTCTAGTTTAGATATCAACTGAATTACTGAACATTACTACAATATTAACATAAAATGTTTAGAGGCAGGCAAAACTCTACTTTGCAAGCTGGTTGTTAATGAAAAGAACCTCCTGTCCAAAGGAAGAAATAAAGAATCAAAAGAAAACTTGGACACATTAAGTTAAAAAGTGAGTACACTATCTTGTCAATGGGTAAGAATTTGAATGTCTGATTTTGATATATTGGGGCAGATTTAATTAGTAATTTTATTTAGTTTAATTAATTGAGATTCTCATATATCAAAATAGGGAAGCTTCACAATCAAATTTTCATTAAAGTGTAAGCTTCTGAAAAGTTTGGCCTCGGTCTGGTATTTTTGTTCAGCATATATGTTTTCTAATTTAAAAAGCACAATTGTTCATGTTCTTAAACAAAGTCTAAAAGATGGTCAAAATCCAAATTAACTACTAAATTGTTTATTTCCATGTTCTGTTTATGATTGCCAAGTGGGGTAGCACAAATTGTAAAAACATGTACAATTTGGCATTTTGCTATCCATCCTAGTGTCTCCCTCTGTCCATTGTCACCACCAAGTTTGTCAAGTTTACTAACACAGAATATACAATTACTGACCATAGCTGTCTTTCATTTAATTATGCTAGTTGATACAGTTAGAAGTAATGTATGACTAACATCAACAAAATAAATGTTTCTCCAGAAAACAGTGAAAGGAAAAAAAAAAAAGTTTATCCCCTTTTTAAGTGTCAGGCTAGTGAGGACAAAAAAGAAAATGAGGGCTGGCAATGAAACTGAATGACACCAGTAAATGTGTTTGCAGTCTCTGCTCAACCTGGACATTCTGGGGACAGTGACAGATGGATATTATGGCTGTTCTATGAAATGACAGGTGGATGAATAGGTCTTGAATACTGTCATTGTTCCTGTCAGTAGAGGACTTCAAATTCTTAACACAGTGACATGACAATAGTTTTAAGTGGTCACAGCTTCTGCCCTTTTTCTAAAGTCCAGAATTAAACTGGTTTTGGACCTGTTAAATTCCAGTGTGACTATGGGAACCACTGTGCTTAGTGGGTCACCTCAGCTAAACACTCCATGTTTTCATTCTGGAATGGACTTTGACAGGTAACAAGCTAATAGAGTTACCAGTGCTTATGTATGGAGTTTGAAAGATGCAGTTTTTAATTCATGAATCAGAAAGCTAAACATGTTTTCATGAATATGATCATATTTCACACATGAAAATAAATGCAATTACTAGCACATGAACACATTCTATGTCTGGCAGACTCTTCCTTTATATGAAAGATAGTATTATTAATTCCAGTATTGCCCATACTCATGGGGAATATTTAAGCAAAGATGATCTAGGCAAGCACATTTATATTTCCGATTCTCAGATGAGGAAGCATGCTCTCCTGTAACGCACAGATATCCTTTTATAAAGGGCATGATCAACCCCCTGCAGAATCCCCTTACTGATGACTGAGGTATGGGTAACCCAGTTCATGACACAGAAGAGCAGAATATGAAATTAAGAGCTATGAGAACAGGTCCTTCACAGGACTGGAGATGGAACAAAGAACAAACAAGAGATCAAAAGCAGAACTCTCATATTGCAAGAGAAAACATATAGATACATAGAAATATATGTGCTAGCACTAAACTAGTCCAGTAGAATATAACATCTGTTACTTAATAAAATCCATTAGGATATTCAGGATAAAAAACTTAGTTTTAACTTATACTAAATGTTTCAATTTTCTTATAAAGGTAATAGACACATAACATCAGCAAACATTTCCCTTTGTATGTTTTAATCAAGACAATCTAATGTCATAGTGTTATATATATATATATATATATATTGTCCTTTTATATATTTACACTATGCTAACACAAACAGACGCAAGTTGTTGAAAGCGCACAATTCAAACACAATTCAAGTATGGACCATAAGTGAGATGTGACCTGATAGTATCGGTAACTAGCTTTAAGAGAATTGTGGGGTCGTGTTCATGTAAGGGCAGAAAAAAAGGGGAAAGCTGTGCACCTCTGTTGAAAGGTGTTTAAGAGTCTTACCTATTTTTCTGTACTATAGTTACAAATTGACTGTCCACAAAAGAAAGAAACTCACTAGTCCTACTCAGTGCCAAGTATTACAACAGGGAGTTAGAAGTTTTCCCATCTCAGTTTTATTACACTTTGATTATTAGAGTGATTTGTTATTTCCATTTGTGTCACTTTTCTTCTAAGGAAAATAATTCATAGGTTGACCAATTCTTGGACACAAAACTGTGATATAGGACAGGTAATCATATTCTGCCTACTCAAATTTTCACTTTCAGTCACTAGCTTTTTGTAACCATGTTACTCATAATAACCAATAAAAACATTGATTAGGCATTAACCTGGGCAGTCCACGGACAGTCTTGGCTTGAAAACCTAATATAGAAAATGTGGGAAAAGAAACATGGATATTCTAGCTGCCTTTTTGAGAGTGATACAGTAGGTTTGTTGAAGATCTGACAGTAAAATGTGGTACTCTTGAACCCCAGTACAAAACCCTGTATCTATCAGACCAGAATCACACAATCACTGAGTGACTGAGGTTGGAAGCAACCTCTGGAGGTCACCTGGTCCAACCTCCCTGCTCAACCAAAGCCACTTAGAATCCCTTGCCCAGGCATTTGAATATCTCCAAGGAGGGAGATTCCACAACCTCCCTGGGCAGCCTGTGCCAGTGTTCAATCACATTCACAGTAAAAACAGTTTCCTGATGTTCAGAGGGAACCTCCTGTGTTTCAGTTTGTGCCCATTGCCTCTGATCCTGTCACTGGACACCACTGAAAAGAGCTTGGCTCTGTCTCCTTTAAACCCTCCCCACAGGTATCTGTACACATTGACAAGATCCCCCCAGATCTTCTCTTCTCCAGGCTGGACAGGTCCAGCTCTCAGCCTTTCCTCATAAGAGGGATGCTCCACTCTCCTAATCATCTTAGTGACTCTTTACAGGACTCTTTCTAGTATGTCCATGTCTCTCTTGTACTGAGGAGCCCAGAACTGGACATAGTACTCCACAGTGGCCTTATCAGTACTGAATAAAGGAGAAGGGTTGCCTCCTTGGAATGGCTGACAATGCTTTGCCTAATGCAACCTGGAATATCACTAGCCTTTTTTGCTTCAAGGGTACATTCCTGGCTCATCTTCAACTTGGTGTTCACCATGACCCCTAGTTCCTTTTCTACAAAGCTGCTTTTTGTCTGGGTGGACCCGACCATCTGCTGGTGCATGGCATTGTTCCTCCCCAGCTGCAGAACTCTGCACTTCTTTGGAACTTCATGAGGTTCCTCTCAGCCCAGTTCTCCAGTCTGTCACGGTCCTTCTGAATGGCAACACAACCTTCTAGTGTATCAGCTACTCTGCCCAGTATTGTGTCATTTGCGGACTTGCTGACAGTATGGTCTGCCCCATCATTCAGACCACTGAAAGAGAACTGAACAGGACTGGACCCAGTATTGTCCACTGGGGTACACCACTAGCTACTGGCCTCCAGCTAGACCTTGCAATACTGATCACCATCCTCTGGACCTGATCATTCAACCAGTTTTCAGTCCACTTCACTGTGCTCATCCAGCCCATACTTCATCAGCTCCTCTGTAAGGATCTTAGAGAAGACAGTGTTGAAAGCCTTACTGAAGTCAAGGTAGACAATATCCACCACCCTACCTTCATCTATCAAGCCATTCTTTCATTATAGGAGGTCATTAAGTTTGTCAAGCATGTTATAAAAGTATTTCTTAATAAGCCCATCACAATTTCCTTCAAATTTATAGTGCTGATTCAAGTCTCAAAGGCTAAAAATGTTAAAATAAGAATCAAAGAGGATATGCCACGTAACTTTGAAGGGTAACAATTAAGCACCACTGAAATACAAAAACAAGAAAAAAAAATCTCATTAATTAATGAAAATGAGAGAAAAGGTTTTATTAAGAAAATATTATGACTGGAACCTGCTTCTGATGTACATAAAACAGAGTTTTCAGATTTGTGAGTTCTGTCAGTAACCTCAAGCGATGATATCTCAGGTATTCCAAATACAGGATTGTTCCCCAGTGTTCAGCAACAAACATATTTTTAAGCTTGGATGATACTGTTTGGTATGAATGGTCATTGTGTTTTCATGTCTACACTTAAAACAAACTGGATTTTTTTTTTTGGTACCATCTCAGGCTTGAGCAATCCTTTGATCAATAGTACTGCCATCTGCAGCACTATAAGTTCAAAGTATAAATTCAGTAATAGAGAAATGAAATACAGTTGTCATGGTAAGATTACAGACAATGAGATGGAAATGGAGAAAGGGAGATGGGTGCAAAACAAAATAAAAACCTCACAGCTGTACTTAATGTTTTTGTGCTACACTTACTTTCTCTTAGTTACTTATAAAGTATGGCAGCATATAAGCCTAATAATTAATTGTTGTATTTAACTTGTGATGGAGCAGTATACATGAACATCTGATTTCTGAAAAGTTTTACATATGAAGCAGTGAAAGATAGCAGTGTTTTGTTTACAGTCATTCTAGTTGGTGATTTATCTGTTGAGTTTTATCACATATCATGCCCATATTTTTGGAAAATGAGTCAGTCCTTGCAATTGCCCCAAATTCACTCTTTGTTCATTCACTTCCATCTTGAGCACTCTGTGTTATTGAAACCATTGCTTTTTCAGTGTACTCTATGTTCCCTTGTCATAATCAAATCAGGAAGGTGATGATCAAGATAATTCCTACTTAGAAAAATTGCTTTTATTTTTCAAAAACTTATAAAAGTAGTAGCTGTAGATGTCAGGCTACAGGTATTAGCACTTCTTCTATATTTTTAATTTTTATATTTTAAGTAATGATAAATTTTTTCCCATCATTTCCAGACATGTGTTCTGCTTGTCTTCATTACTGTACTTGACTTTGCAACTATTTTTTATACAGGGAAGAAGCATGGGGAAAACAGTTTTACTGACAACTTTCAAGAAAGCAGGAAATCAAGCCTGTGTCTCCTATATCTTAGGCCAAGTTTCTAGAAACCTGGGGTACTTTCCCTCCATACTTGTCACTCCAATATATTTTAAAAAAATACATTGCTCACAATTTTGTCTTTATGGTGAGCTCATTATGTTATCCATTCCCAAATAGTATTATAAAAACCACATAGTTAGCATTACTGTGTATTGGTATTCATGTTAGATCATCAAAGCAATACTACTCAAGTAATTTTAAAAGAGGTGAAGTACGCATGGTACAGCCCTCCCTACACTAAGATACTATCTCAGCCATTCTCTCCAGTAAAAGCTAAGCATTTCTCTTGAGGCTTCTTTCTATATCCATAAGTAAATCTTTCCAGTGGAACACATTACATTCCCTGAGACAATAAAGCAATGTTAGTATTTTCTAACATATTTAAACTCATCTTGTAATTTAGAGGGTTCATTTTTCCTCCTCAAGCCACCATTTAAACCTTTAATTACATGTCAGAGGTTTTGAGGTCAACAGTATTATTTTAATTTGCACAGCAGCACTGCAATTAATGGTGATCAATAAAGACAACAGCAACAAAAATGTTTTGCACCATTTTGACAACTCTTACTTTTTCTTTTTTTCCATTTGAGAATTTTTTAAACAGCCACAGCTTATAACAGACATCTGTTCTTTTTATCTGCAAATAATGAAAACCTCCTCCAGCCACATCCAGCGAGGGACTTTATAGAATACTAGGGATTTTGTATTTTGACCAATTAAGTCACATCAAATTGCTTTCTCTACCTGAAGCAAGCACTTTAGGTATTCCCACCAGGTATTTTTAGTGATAATACCCTTTAAAGAAAGTCTGAAAGAAAAATCAAAACTAGATCGGTAGCAACTGCACAGGAGGATAAAATCAGCTCCAAATGTTATTGAAAAGTTCAGAGTGATAAGGGCTGGAGGCAACAAAATGGGAAATTTTCTACTAACAAGCTAAGTCCTACATATGAGGAAGGGATATTAAAAAAAAAAAATAAAAAAATACAAACCTAAGGCATAAACAACCAGTTGCATCTATTAGATCATAAATTAAAGCTTTTTTTTTTTTTTATCATTCCATCTCTTTCATATTGAATTCATCATTATGATCATTTTTCCTGAAATAAGAGCTCACTTTTCTTACCTGTTAGAATTATTATGGTAGTTTTCTCTTGAGTTTAAATTGGTCAGAGATGCGGTCTACCAGCTTCCATGGACTCAGATTTTCAATCGAGTTATGACTGACTTGCTCTATCTGTCTGCATAGATGTTCTTAAGACATAAGAGAAAGTCCAACCAAATTTTATTATCCTGTGTTTGCCACAGCTAAAAGGATATCCACGTCAAACACTGCACCTTAGTTGACATGTGATAACTTGTGTATTATTCCCACTGAGTTAATAAAAATAAAGTTTCACTTGATGGGTCTTCAAGCTCCTTTAGGTACTTTTAGGTTCTTGAACTCCATTTCAACAATTTGTTTACAATACCAGCTGCGCCCTTTGCTTCTGTCACTCTTAACATTCAAAAGCTGAAGGAAAAGTGTGAATTTTCAATTTTTCATACAGTAAGTGGAAAATCAGGTGGTTTAGAATGAAATATGGATACTCAGAACACAAAGCATAGGAATACAAGTTAGTACCTTTGAAATGGGATCACTAAAACCCTTGTGTGCCTTAAATCTAGTACTGCATGCAAGAGTGATGGAGGTGTTTGTTCTCAGGAACCTCAGCCTGAAAGTTTGTCTTTCAGAACATAGTCCTTTATTACTCTCTTTCAAAAATGACACTGGTCATTCCTGCTTTTTTCAAGGCACCTCAGCACTGTTTCAAGGCATGGTGTGCTAAGCTAGTGGGAGATGCAGATTCAGCAGGTATTTTTCTTATGAATATTTCTGGCAGAAAGAAAATAACATTACACAGAATACTCAGCCTTCAAAGGTGAATGTCCCCAGCACAAAAAAGTATGGCCTGGTGGTTAAACTATTTTTAAAAAAGAAACAGGTGGAGATTTGAAATGCTTCAGGCCAAGGAAGATGCTGAATTTACCTGGTGGATACCTCCAGCACCAATCCTTATCCTCCAGTCCTCTAGAAATACTACAATGTTACCACATACAACAAAATATCCTCTCATTAATGTGGATAATTTGACTAGGCCAGGTTTTTTCCTGGTACAGTCTAAAACCATACTGAATAAGGCACAACAGTATCTGTCAGTAGGTAAGATACAGACACCCTGAGACCAGAAATTGGATACTCAGATGGTGAAGCACAAAACTCCTTGTGTTTTGCATAGTTGTCTGTTCTAATTTCCACCAAACAGTGACCTATTTAAATAAGGAGACAAGAACTTTAATGTGATACAGTATTTAATATACTAATCATTAAAGATATTACAAAGGCCTTTCATTAATATATAAGAGTCACCACCCAGCACTACGCACCTCTTGACTAGTTTACAAGCGTCTTGTTCCAGAAACACAAGCAACTCTTCCTGTTTTCAATGTCAATCAAGCAATGTTAGCATATGGTCTCCTTTCATGCGTGGATAAACCTGCCAACATTATCGTGGACATTAGAAACCATTATATTGGAGAAATTTTCCCTTTGGTTCTCCTACTCAATTCAAATATCTTCCACAGCATATTCATCTATCCCAGTTTCTGGCATTAGTTTGATTGCATGCATAGAAATCATACAGAATTGTACCAGTTTTTCAGCATGACTAATTACCTCAAGCAGGCAGAGAGAGACAGCCACACCAACAACACACCCACTATCTTTTTGCATAATGTGTACTTTACACTCACCAATCTGTTCATATATAGGGATATTTTTTTCAACCATTGTAACCAAGAATTTTAAAGAGATAACATATAGAGAAAAAGTCTGGTAGTAAAAAAAAAAAACAAAAACAAAAACCAAGCTGGACAAAACTTCCTTCAGCAAATGTAGTGAGTCCAAATTGCATCTGTTCAGAGCTGTTGAAACATTTATCCAGAAAGGGTGTAGACACTTTTCATGTTCACACAGTTGTGCATTTCCTGACAGCATCCATTTTAAAAGACGTCAACCCACATACCACAAAACAATATATTCCACTTCATCTGGTTTAGGATAAACTGGAATTTCCAGGTAATTTTTGCAATAGATTATATATAATAAATATGTAATAAATAATAGATAATAAATATTATATACTATAATATGCAGTATATAATATATACTATATAGAGATATGTAGGTATATAATATATATCTATCAATTTTTTGGATAGATTAAACACTTGTACTTCATGAAGCTCATCAAAACACATTCTCTGCCCTGTTCCCGTAATTCAGCACCAAGCTATAGAAATTGCATTTACCAGTCATACACATTTTCTGGAGTAGGAGCTGTGCTAAGACCTGGGGAGATCCCTATCACAGAGGAGCTGATCTGTACAATGTGCTAGTGGGGAGGCCAGCACGCACTGATTCCAGGTATTCGTGCCGCCTAAAGGACAGTGCTTCTGTGCTGTTACAGCATATGGTTCTTCAAAGAGAAGTCAAGTTACAAATGTTTTCTGAGAATCTCAGAAATTCCTGCAGTTTTCCTCTTTAACTCCAACTACTTTTATTTCTTCATTAAAGGAGAGGATCAGAGGGAATCTGTTCGGTGGTATCATTAAATGTACATGGAGTTAATGTGTGCTTAATTTGGTCAGCATTTACTCCCCTTCTCATTGTGTTTCCTGGAATAGCAGAAAGATAACTTTACCCACTCACCTTATTTACCACACTGCCACTGTGCCTCCTGCTTCATGTTCAGCAAATTCAGTAACAGAACAACAAAATATTTTTTAACTTATCTCAAGATGAGGAATTTGAAATTTCTTTTGAAACCTATCCTTACTTCAGCCAGCCAGCATTGCAGTATGTACATAAGAAATCTGTGATGAAAGTGTAATAAAATATATATATATATATATATTGCAGACATCAAAAATCTAATGTAGTTGTCTGTCTGTGGTCTGATTCTTAAAGAGGAGGGAGCATGCTGTGCCCAGGGTAATACTGGGAGTCATTATAACTCAGGACCAAGGCAGATCAACTTGCGGGAGTACAGAAATCTGTGCTTCAGCCAGGTGAGGTCAGGTTTCATCTACTGCCTGGTCTGCGCAGATGGCAACTGAGGTTACCTTTCTGGATGTGCAGATTGCATGTGACTGGAAAACTGTATGAGACATATTGTCTGAAAGTCAGAACAGGAAACTTACTGAGAAGGGTGACTGAGGTCTCTCTATTTAAGTGCCTATTCCCTTCTGAGCTTTTGTGCTGAACAGAGATAACCATCTGTGCTCAATTGCTAGTTATGGTTTTGTAATATCAGCATCTGCTGATAAAGAAAATAAAGGAATGTGTGCCCACAATAGCTGAAGCCTCATTTACCACATCAGAATTCACTTTCTAATTGTTCAGTTTTATTTCAGAGTACAGATGTTGTCAGTCCTGTTGTCAGAAATTATTTAGAGTAAGATTCATGCTTAGAATGCTGTAATTGTTAGGTTGTTGGTTGTTTGGGGTTTTTTTTAATTTACTCTGGATTTTTTTTACACAAAGAAAAAATCATGCATGTCCAAATAAATTACAAGAAAAAAATGTTTTCTAAAGGTTGTTTTTCTGTGTAACCACACATCCTCAATTTAAAATTATAGTTTTTAGATGAGGGATTGATGCAAGTGCAATCTCCTGGAAGATCACAGAACATATGTGTCTTTTGTGCCAGCTGCAAAATATTAGGCCAGAATGTATTCCTGTCTGCTACTGAGAATTCTTGAAAAATGTTAATGTTGCAGCACAGGAGATATTAAGTCATAAAAAATCAGTCTCACTCAAGATTGGCACATAGCTACACACCTGCACTAAACACAGCATGCGCACATACCATTTTGATATGACCTATCAACTTGACATGAAGTGGTATATTTCAGACTGTCAAAATCCCTGTTAGGCTTGCAGACAGCAGTGTGAACACAGTAGATGATTTAACAGAGGATGGTGGGATATATTTTCAATGCCTGAAATACTCGGATCTTCCATAACTTCTATCAAGAGAACTTCTGTGCTGCTGGAACTTCAATCAGAGCACTTGCATGGCTGGGGAGAGTCAGCTTGGGTCTTGTGGGCTTGTTAGCTGGGGCTCATATCCAGCCATGTCAGACCAGAGACATGGAGTGATTCAGCTGTCTCTGTATTGTGCTTCTAGGAGTCATGGTACATACAGAATCACAGAATCACAGAATCATCAAGGTTGGAAAAGACATTGAAGAGTCCAACCATTAACCTAACATTGACAGTTCTGAACTACACCATATCCCTCAGCACTATGTCAACCCGACTCTTAAACACCTCCAGGGATGGGGACTCCACCACCTCCCTGGGCAGCCCATTCCAACGCCTGACAACCCGTTCTGGAAAGAAATGCTTCCTAATATCCAGTCTAAACCTTCCCTGGTGCAACTTGAGGACATTACTTCTTGTCCTGTCGCTTATTACTCTGTTAAAGAGACTCATCCCCAGCTCTCTGCACCCTCCTTTCAGGGAGCTGTAGAGGGCGATGAGGTCTCCCCTCAGCCTCCTCTTCTCCAGACTAAACACCCCCAGTTCCCTCAGCCGCTCCCCGTACGACCTGTGCTCCAGACCCTGCACCAGCTTCGTTGCCCTTCTCTGGACACGCTCGAGTCATTCAATGTCCTTTTTGTAGTGAGGGGCCCAAAACTGAACACAGGAATCGAGGTGCGGCCTCACCAGTGCCGAGTACAGGGGTCAGATCCCTTCCCTGTCCCTGCTGGCCACGCTATTGCTGACACAAGCCAGGATGCCATTGGCCTTCTGGGCCACCTGGGCACACTGCTGGCTCCTGTTCAGCCGGCTGTCAATCAACACCCCCAGGTCCCTCTCTGACTGGCAGCTCTCCAGCCACTCCTCCCCAAGCCTGTAGAGCTGCTGGGGATTGTTGTGGCCCAAGGGCAGCCCCCGGCATTTGGCCTTATTGAAACTCCTCCAGTTGGCCTCAGCCCATGGCTCCAGCCTGTCCAGGTCTCTCTGCAGAGCCTCCCTACCCTCGAGCAGATCAACACTCCCACCCAACTTGGGGTCACCTGCAAACTGACTGAGGGTGCACTCGATCCCCTTGTCTAGATCATCAATAAAGATGTTAAACAGGAGTGGCCCCAAAACTGAGCCCTGGGGGACACCATTCGTGACCGGCCGCCAATTGAAACACTATGTGAAAAGACCTAAACTGTCTTGCATCAGACTTGTTAGTTAGAGCTCCTGATGGTAGGAGAGCATCTGCGTTTCTTCAGGGTCCAAGCAATTACCAAAATATTGTACCCACATTTGTGAAATGCTGTCTGTAGGCAGCTGTACCGCAGTGAGCAGTGCACACAGCACAGTGAATCTAAAACTGAATAAACTGCAAATGTTTAACTGAGTTTATTTAATGAACTTTCTAAAAGGAAACAGAGATCTACAGAAAAATGGGATTTCTTAGCTTGGACTGAAGTAGAGGACAGAACTGAAGCAGAGTTCCTTAAGAACACAGAGATGAATATTCTGTTTACAGGACTATTAAATCCAAGAGTTAACATGAACACTGTATGATGGACAGACACTAAAGGACAGTGGTTTCAGTGCCTGGCTTGCAGGCAGTGTTCTGGGATGTCTGAGTTTTATAGGTTATTCCTGCAGTCATGAGGTAGGGACCTGGCCTCCCGTTCCAAGCACTGCAGAGGAATAGCAGAATACTTCTGCCTCAGCAAGTAAGCCCTAGTGAAGGTGTTGGTTCATTTTGGTCATGGTCCTTTCCTCAGAAGTTGGGAGTCTATGCTGATAAGTATTGTGACACTCTGCACTTCAGAGGCTCTGAATTCTGCCTTTCTTCAAGACATACTAGGACTGAGCCATGTGCAAAAAAAGCAAGTCAATGAAGAGACTCATGGAATCATAAAGTAAATGGTGATTTTACTGTTGCTGAAAGCAAGGAAATGGTTTTCTCTCTACCTTAAGCAAAGAATTCTTTATGTTTTGCATCCTTTGGCTAGTACATATCTCCACTGGTTCACTTACACAAAATCTGCTATGCTTATATACATTTCTTTAACCAAAAATACCAAAATTTTTTATTCTATTAAAGTGGCAAATTTGTATTGGAGGTATTATGCAATTTTGTTGAAGACAAATTTATCACTGATGCATTTATTATTAAAGTATGAAAATATGACAATTGGGGAAATAATCCTTGAATATGACCTCTAATCAAATTTAATTTTTTACAGCTTAATCCCCTAATAAATTGTTTAGCTTCAAACATCCATTTGACTACCTAGCAAGGCTCAGGGGTGACACCATGTAGTGACACCTGCTAATACATTCAGACTTACATACAGACACAGACCTGATTCTGACTGTCTGGGAAATTTATATCTTAATTTTACATGTCTTGTTACCCTGTATCTGCCTGAAAATAAAAAAAATAAAAAAATCACAGCATTTTGGTATAAACCAATAATTTCCACTAGAAAAAAACAAGTCAACTTACCTAGAAAAACAGGAATGGACTTCCTTAATTATATATAACAGTCATTAAGGTACAGGTCACATTCGGCGTATATATAAATAAAAATAACTCTACAATGAACAAAATACTTTTGGGGTTGTTAATTTCCCAAATATTTGAAGAATAGATGAAATAGACATGGTAACAATTAAGAAAAATATTAATGACAGGTGTAAAATTTTTGTTAGGACATCAGCAAAGGAAGCAACTGGTCTCCAGGAAATTCAAGTAGTAACCTAAAATATAATTTCATGAGAAGGAAGATTAATATAAACATGAAAAAGACAGCATAATTTTGAACATAATAAGAAAATTCTTTATATGAGGGTATGAACAGACCCATATGAGTCTCACTGATGAAATCAAATATTTAAACAAATAATTTGGCACTCTGAGATTTCTGTCCCTAAACAAGAGTTCAAAGAGAAGATCTGAAGTGAAAGAGCTGAATAGATTAGGTAGTTGTAGCAGATTTTTCACCTCTGGATCTCTGAAATTACAACTAAAAAAGTCATTACAATCTGAAGGCTGAAATAAATTTGCTTTTCTTAGTCGACTTGTTCCAAGTAAACATTTGTCCACATCACAATTATGATCATGAATAAAGAGAATCAAACTGGCTTTGTTCCTGGATTACTTTTTAACTGCAATAGAATATTTCCTCTAGGTCAGGATGGGCTTTACTCTTCACTTGAGAATTATCATTAGATATGAACCAAAAAAAAAAAAAAAAAAAAGTAAAAGACTGGAGGGTTGCAATGAAAGTTCAAAAAGAGTAGGACTCATAGAATCATAGAAACATATAATGGTTTGGGTTGGAAGGGATCTTAAATATCATCTAGTTCCAACCCCCTCTGCCATGGTCAGGTTCCACTAAATCAGGTTACTCAAAGCCCCGTCCAACCTGACCGTGAACACTTCCAGAGGAAACAACTTCTCTGGGCAACCTCTTTCAGTTTAAAACTGTTATCCCTTGTCCTATCACTTACAGTCTCTGATAAAGAGTCCCTCCGCATCTTTCCTGTAGGTCCCCTTTAAGTACTGGAAAGCTGCTTATAAGGTCTCGTCAGAGCCTTGTCTTCTCCAGGCTGAAAAAAACCCATCTTTCTTCAGCTTGTTCTCATAAGGGAGGTGCTCCACCCCCCAATCATCTTTGTGGCCCTCCTCTGGAACTACTTGAGCAGGTCCATGGCCTTCTTATGTTGGGGGCCCCAGAGCTAGACCCAGTAGTCCTGGTGGAGTCTCACAGGAGTGGAGTAGATGGGGAGAATTCCCTCCCTCGACCTGCTGGCCACACCTCTCTTGATGCAGCCCAGTATATAGTTGGCTTTTTAGGCTGCTGTCCTGATCCAATATCAGAGAGGGTTCTTAAACAATCCCAAGAGTGAGATTAAGAGGCAAATGAGGTCAGATGCTGCACAACCTTGTAAGCTTTATTTCACGAAACAACTGATAATAGTGATAGGACAGAGAGAAGAAAGGAGAAGTCAGAATACCTAAGCAAGCAAACAAAAAGAGATGCAGCAGGATTAGCTACCACCACCATGAGTACAGAGGTGTCCCGTTGGTCCGGTCCCAGCAGGTTATGGGGAAGTGCAGTCCTGGCAGGTGATGGGGAAATCTCTGCAGGTGATGGGGAAAAATTCCCCAGGGAAGAGCATGCAGTGCCTTTAACCCAGTCCCCACAATCAGTCGACCCATTGCTACAGAGTTCATTAACATACTTGCTGCCCTGTGTTCCCCCATGTGCACATTCCCAGGTGTCCACAATGATTGTACCAGAAGCAGGTCAGCCATCGATGTCTTCAGCCTCCGCATATCCCCCTCGTCATGGGTGGGGGGTGTAATGGCGTAACAGCAATGCCAAGACAAAATGGCTGACACAGTCCCTTACAGCTGTGAGCATACATTGCTGGCTCATAGTCAGTTTTCCATCCCCTGATACCCCCAAGTTCTTCTCTGCAGGGCTGCTGCAATCCACTCTTCGCCCAGTCTGTATTTGTGTTTGGGGTCACCTCGATCCATGAGCAGGACCTTGCACTTGGCCTTATTGAACTTCACAAGGTTTGCAGGGATCCACCTCTCAAGCCAAAGATGTTAAAGAGCCCTGGTCCCAGTACCGACCCCTGAGGAAAGCAACTTATCACTGCTCTATACTTGGACATTGAGCCATTGACCACAACTCTTTTAGTGCGACCATCCAGCCAATTTCTTATCCACTGAGTGGTCCATCTGTCAAATCCATGTCTCTCCAATTTAGAGACAAGGATGTTGTGCAAGACAGTGTAAAATGCTTTGCGCAAATCCAGGTAGATGACATCAGTTGTTCTTCCCTTATCCACCAGCTCTGTAACCCTGTTGGAAGTGTGAGAAGAGCGAACCAGTGAAAAATCTGTAAAACATACATTTCCTTGACACAGGGTGTCCAGAACAAATACAGGACAGGATGAAGATCCAGTGATTTGTGTTTGTTGTAGTGCCAAGGAGGAATGTGAAGTGGAAGCTACACAGTCCTCTCACTTATCTCAAGGATGGTTTTTGCTGTAACCTGCAAAATTTGTCTCTCATCCTCCTTCTCCCACTAAAACACCACAACCCTTGAACCGAGGAATGTACTGTGCCGTTACTCAAAAGATGATGGCTTAACTACAGTCCCACCCACTCATACATACATACTGAGATAAATACTACCCCAAGTTTGTGTCTAACTTGGAGGGACGATAATCTGACACCAAATCAGAAGGACAGATCGATGGGTTTGTGCTCCCCCCCTACCCCTAAAAGGGATGCCTTTTGGTAAGATTTGAGCCCTCAGCTATGACAAGTGATTACCTAGGAAGTGTGTGTGATGGCAATCATTTTTTCTTTTGTGTGTAGTGCTATATAACCAACCTCAAGTACCTCAAGTTTGTGCATTTATCGTAGGCAATCTTAAAGAATCTGTAGACGTTGCACAAGAATAAACCATGCTATATGTGAACCTGACTGCTTCTGTTGAATGCAACCAGACCTACAGCACATGGGCTGTTCGTGTATCTGGTGTCAGGCCTATAGTTAAAGTAATAATTGGCATAGCTATTAAGAGACAAGTCCAGCTGCCCCTAGCCCTCTAATATCTGAGGACTGGCTAGAATGCAAGGGGATTCATCTCTTACCAAAGTAATTCATCACCTTAAATGGAACAAACCCCATCATAGGAGGCCACCAGATTTGTCAGGCATGATTTGCCCTTAGTGAAGCCATGCTGGCTGTCACCAATCACCTCCTTGTCTTTCATGTGCCTGAAATGCTGGGGTTTCAACCCCAAGCCCCAAATTAAGGTTGACATATGGGTGATTCCCACAGCCCTTCACAAAGGGGGTGGTGAGTTTACCTTTAGGCTTCCCTCCAGGGTGGTGCCAGCCTTGCAGGGAGAGCCATTGGGTAAATGAGCCCCAGGTGTCTGCACTGAGTAAGCAAAGGTCAGGTGTCCCACTTGGGGATAAAAGCTGGGACCACTTGCAGGCAGGGGTAGTGTCTGTCTGTGAGGTGGATGCCCTTTGCAGAGTTCCCTGTTGGGGAAGGACCTCCTTCTTCCCTGGGACTGGGCTCCAGCCAGGTCTGGCTTTTGTAAATGTGGCTGTGTAGAGATTCAGCATGTGGCTTCCTTGGTCTTGTGTATTTGGTTTGTTGTTTCCCCTCCCTTCTATGGGAGACTCATTTCACCATTTATTCCACCCATTGTTGGTTGTGTGGTGGTGTTGTTGGGATCAATGGGATTGATGTTGATTATGTATAATCTGATTGACTTGTTTGTGCTCCTAGTGCTCACCCATGTACTGACCCTTTTGTACCAAATACAATTTGGTTATTGGTTCATCTTTACGCTGTCTGCGTCCTTTATGCTAGGCCTAATAATTGGCAAAACACTGCCTTAGCATAGTTTCCAGGAAGATCCACTCCATGATCTTGCCAGGCACAGAGGAGAGACTGACTTTTTTTTCCCTTTTTAAAAATGGCAGCTATGTTACCCTTTTTCCAGTCTGTGGGAACTTCACTAGACTGCCACAACTTCTCAAATATGATGGATAGTGGCACAGCCACTTTATCCTTCAGTTACCCCAGGACCTGTGGATGCACGTCAGGTCCTAATGGAGTTGTACACCTTAGGATTCCTTATCTAGATCCTTACCTGATCTTCTAGTACAGTAGGCAGTTCTTCATCAATGCAGTTCAGTTTAACACAAGATAAAGATGAGACTTATAGGCAGGAATAAAACTGGTTTTACAAACAGGAGGATATGGATTGCTGAAAACAAGGACAGAGAATATCATAGACACCTTGAGGAAATTTTCTACTTTCAAAAATGCCACAGAAAAAGGAACTGCCCATGCAATGATATATATAGAATTACAGTAATTTGGAACATTATAGGGCTTTCCGTTTCCTCTGTATGGTCAGTTTGGTTTTAGCTGGAGGTCAGCAATCTTTTATCTAGACACAACTTTTACTCCCCCCCCCCCCAATTTAAGGTCCAAAAATAAGGTGTACTAAAAATAAATTAAACCAAAATAAAGTGTGGCATTGCTGCCTGCATATGTAACAGCCAGTCAAAAAAATTGTTAAATTTAAATGTTTCACTCATTAAAGCAACAGGTGAAAACTACATGCAACCTTTAACTTCTTCTTGCCAGTATTCTCATTTTAATTGCACGTATTCCTGCAAAAGTTTAATCTTGTAACTTCATATATCATCCTAATCACCAGAAAAGTTTGGTGTTCTGAAAGGATAGCTGTACTCAGACACAGAAGCCTTGTATCTAGCTTTAGTGTAAAATAATAGTGTTAAAGAAAACTTTCAAATTTAAGTAGGCAGTTAAGTTATGAAATCCAGAAGAATCGAAATTCATTTGAAAAGACAGTCCTGTCACAAAAGTAGAAATTTGAATAGGAGTTAATGAAACAAAACGGTAAGAGCATTACAGACTTCACATTGAAACAGGAAGGCCATTGAAGAACCACAAAAGGTCTGACTGCTATGTACATAGAATTTTCAAATTATAGTACAAGAATCTTTATATATGGTTACTTACAAGATCACCGCAATGAATCTTTCCCACATGCACACTGTGTTTCATACTAAATGGCTTGTATATCTTTGACATACTTTCTCAGTACATATGTTTGCTGGTTTAGATCAAATAATCTGCATATCTCCTGCGATAAACAAATGCTTTCAAGACTCTGGTGAAAGCATGCTACTCTTACATTTCAGGATGTATGTATTCTTATGGCAGCACTGGACTGTCCTTTCTTGTCAGGTCTAAATCTATGCAATGGGCAATTGCGGTGCTTCATTCTGAAACTGGGACCTTACACACATCTCCCCATTACACATCCTCTCTGAAGTGCAAATGTAACCATTGCATCTACGCGTGGCTGAGATCATGATGAGCACAGTTGAGAACAACCATAAAGAGAACATACAAAGGTAAAGTCAAACATTTTGCTTTCATTTGTGAGGCAGAGACAACTGAACAGTTTTGACTAATTTACCATACAGAAGAAACCATACAAGAACCTAATGTTAAATTTCTGTCTGACAAGACCTTCAGCTACAGCCTAAGAATAATTAGCATATATTTCTACATCTGCAGGAATTCAAGTTACTTACAAGAATATGCTATCTTCCTTAAAGCAGGGAATAGCAAGAATTAGAAACACATACCCAGCTGCAGAAACATTACAATCTCAGTCTTTTATCCAAGGGATCCCAAGTCTGCAGTTGCTCATCTCAGCTACATTTAAATGACTTGCAACACCACCCACAAACACACATAATCCTAGAAAGGTATCTTGAGGAAATGGAGAAGAGATTCAAATGTATACTGAGATGATTTAAAATCAATACACCCTGAGACTAAGATCTCTTGTCTCAAATAAGGGGAAGGGTGGAAAAATTAGAACCTAACATAGAAAAGATATAATTTAAAGAAATGGGTCTGGGATTGTGGAACAAGATTGAAAATTTAGTGAGAATACAGAAATGCTCATAGTCACCTGCTCTTCAGTCTCATAGAGATACTCATATGTTATGATCAGCTCCATAAAACAGTCTGTAAATAAGAGGTTTTGAGGTATAAGGGGCCTGTGAGATTGTAAAATTTGGGCACAGGCTGTTGAATTTGTGTCAGCAAATTTGTGTGGATGTCTGATGGGAATATACATCCACATGGAGAAAAAAAAGTGAAATTACATACTGAAATGACACAATGATTCCCAACCTTTACCACAACAGCTTCTGGAATCTTTGTTTATGGATTAACAGGCTCATAAGAACTTCCTTTATGCATTAGAAATTGCAAAATACCTTATCAAGAACTGGCAGATATATTCACCCACCAAAAAAGAATCTCAAAATACAACACAAAGTAGTCCTCAGTTAAGATTTTCTTTTTTTTTTTTATCTCTCAGGAAACTGAAGAAATCAAATTTGCTGAATACATGCTGAGGACTGCTGAGTGTTTAAACTTTGGATGTTATTTTCGAATATAAACTATGATCCTTATTTCAGACCAGTACATATATTGCTTTGGTTATAAATTCTTACATTTTATGTGAAGTTTTTGGAAACAGACCCTGTTAAGAATTGTTAGCTTTAGATCAGTTAGAAACATACCACACTTTCTTTCATGTAAATTTTTCCCAGTAAAATTACCATACTTTCCTTCACAGCAGTCCTAAAACCACTTGCTTATTCTGTTGCTTTTTTTGTTTCTTTTTAAAATAAATTTATAGAAGGATTTGGTTTTATTCCTATGAACAGGAAATGGAGTCCTGACCAAAAAAAGAGGCAAATAATTATGAATCATAGTTATTATGACCATTTTTGTCCATGTAGTAATTTGGTAATTAGTTTTAATTTCATATATTCACTGAATTGAAAGAAAACATTTCTCAAATAGTTTTTAATAATCCTTTGCTGTTCAAAAACTTATCAGCTCAAATATTTGGCACATGATTTTGCATAATAGCTCATTTACATCATTAATTATTGTTCCTATTAAATTATGTTCTGAATAGGAAACAGTTTAATAACAAAATTAGTGTAATCATTTCTATTTAAATTACTTAAACTTTCAGAATTAACTAAAACTCACACAGCAATAACTAGCCATGAGTGACAAGACTAAAATCTACAGGCAAAAAAGAATTCCTTACAACTACTTATGAATAAAGCTGTATGATTTTGCAAAAAGTAACCAAAAAGTTTTGGGGAGAACTCTGAATTAAGCTTGTCTTGTAACTTATTGTAGCTAGGGGAGGAAAGACAACTTTGGTATTGGTGGAGTCTCTGTACAAATCTACAAACTTTAAATTTGTATTAGGACTGGGAAAATATTTTTCCCTGGGAAAAATGTGGCAACTAATAGTTCCTGCTTCACTGTAATTTTCTTTGCAAATGTTTCATTTTTGTTTGGTGAAAGGCCAAAACAGTACGAAAGGGTTTTTTGCCAAAGTGCCACAATTTGTTTGAAAAGTTTGGTTAAAATTATTTTAGACAGAAGTCATAGGACAAATATGTTTAAGGTGAAGAAATGTGTGTAGTTACTACATTACTATAGTACTATCTTACTACTGTAGCTAGTAAAAAATTAATATTTTAGACATTTGATCAGAAAGGTTTAGGCTGGGGGTGATGACATAGTTTAACTCAAAGAAAAACAGCTTCAAACACATTTCAGCATAGGCAGATCTGAGAATTAAGCATGTGCTTACAAGATGCATTGAGCAGGGCCTGAGAATTTGTGTGGTGCCTGCCCTAGTTTTCTCCATCTTTTTAATTTCCTTAGAAGTACCGCATGCCCACAAAAATGTTCTTGTAGAACATTGATACATATCATCAGCAACCACAATAGAAAATATACTTGCAAATGAAAATGATGAAAGCAAAATTGTACTTCTCTATATAATTTGCCTTGGGACATGCTTACAGGATTCTGGGGTTCAGACTTTATCACAAAACTCTTCAGTGAGGCTGAGGAACAAGCATTAATATTAAGGATAGTATTTTCAATAATGCTATTTCACCTCTGCCGTTTTCAGTAGTAGGCACAGCCCCAGATAAAGAACTGCCCTGAACACATAGGTATGTGGAAACTGTGATCCTGGATGCCACAGTATCTAATAGTTTGACAGACATACGAAGGAGTGAAATATCCAGATCCTGAGGTAGGCTGCATGCACAGGAAAGCACACTGAAATGTGAGGGGTTTTTAAAGTGAAAACTTGGGACTTTAAGGCTGTTACAGTGCTGAAAGGATGATACAGGGCCTTTGTGGATCAAAAAGTCCCCAGGTCCCTTTATGGACCTTGCCACTCTCAACTACTGTGGCTCTGTAATCAGCTGGAGTTAGGTGTGTATATAGGAAAATACAGTCACCTTATGCTGAATTATTAAACTATAACAGCTAGTGCCTTCCTCTCATTTTATCTGCAACACATTTCCTAGTAATTAGTAATGTTCTGAGGAAAAAAAAACAAACAAGGTATAGATATTCCAACATTGTATTTTGATGGGAAAATCATATATAAAGCATATTGGTGTTAAAACTCTTAATGTGGATATTCACCATAATTCAGTAATGTAACCTATAATGTAATTATTGAATATTCTTTTGTTTGGTCTAAATTCCATCTTTGAAATCATCAGAAAGAAATAACACCAATGAGATGTAACAAATATACTACTGCAGTGTATGGTGTAAATGAATCCTAAACTCATTCTGTCTGCAGTGATCTCTTGAGCTGACTTAAGGTAAATGTCAACTGCAATTTCAGGGTGAAGCATGATTTTGATAGTAAGCAGCTGTACTGGGTCTGGCTGAGCGGAATTGGTTTCCCCTACAGCAGCCCTCACGGTGCTGTGGTTTATGCTGGGAGCTGGCAGGGTGTTGGTAGCACCCTGGTGTTGTGGCTGCTGCTGAGCAGTGCTTACACAGCACCAAGGCTCTTGCCGACATTTTTTTCCCCAGTGGGACGGGGTGGGCAAGATCTTGGGAGGGGACACAGCCAGGACAGCTGACCCGAACTGACCAAAGGGATATTCCAGACCATATGGCGTCTGCTCAGTACAAAGCTGGGAGAAAGGAGGAAGGGGGTGGGGGCACCCTTGGTCCTCCGAGGCAACCACCACGAGTATGGGAGCCCTGCTCCTGAGAAGGCCCGACATCGCCTCTTCATGGGAAGGAGAGAATAAATCTGTTTTCTCTTTTGCTTATATTAAAACTGCTTTTGTTTTACCCACAAGGGTTGGTCTATCTTATTTTCTTTCCCCTCTTTGCCCTGTTGAGAATAAAGGGTGAAGGGGGGTGGGAGTGATAGAGCGACTTGGTGGGTACCTGGCATTTAGCCAAGGTCAAACCACCACAGCGGTATGTTCCACTTTATTTTTTTCAAGACATGGACTCTACATCAGTTTTGCTTGTCCATATAGTTCACCAGCACACTGGACACCTTCTTGTTTTTGTCTAGCAAATAGATATGAAAACAAAACCAAAAAACAGTCAGTCCCTTAGTGATTTCTCTGGTGTTAAAAGGAAGACATGGATGACAATGCAGGAAGAGAACTGCAACTTATTCCTCAAAATCCTACATCAGTCATTTTATTTACTGCCCTAAAACTGTGAAAAATTCCTGTGAAGACTGAAAATTGCATCTGGCAGCATTCTTTATTAAATAATTGTTCTCATTTTTCTTTCCATAACCAAAGAGCAAGCTATGATTATTGCACAACATCCAGGATCACTGTGCAACAGATTTTTTGACAGTCTGGGACAGTGAATAACTAAATATTTGTATTAGTTATAGTTAAAAGTGAGAGATGGAGCTATGCCCACCAGAAAATGCTGAAGAGCAATTTGGACTTCTGAACAGGGGTTTCACTCCTAGGCTAAGTATTGTATTTGGAAATGTACCAGCAAAGATGTTTAGACTGAGTCTGCTTTGGATGCAAGTCTTAGTCGAACAGGAATGCTTTGAAACAGCTTTGTGATTGGATGAGATGGAAAGAAGAACGCATAATTAGTGGAACAAGCATATAGTTTATGGAACAGAGAGAGAATGTTTCAGGAAGCAGCACCTACAAATGCTATATGCAACAGCAAAAGGAATCAGGGAGTCATGAAGTTTCCAAAGTTTTGCCAGATATGGTAGGAGGTAAAAATTATTTTTAATAGTCAGCACATCTATATGCTGAAAAAATGAGTAATATACACACCTAAGATTTTAGTTTAGTAGTTCTCAATAACAAACTCAACCTATGTTAATCTCATTTTGTTAGTTAAATGCCTCAGGCGCTCACTTAGTCCAAAATTCCAATTAATCTAAACCACCACAAGATAGCATCAGGGTGGGAAAAGCTTGGCAGAGATCTAGTTTAACATGATACGAGTTGCACACATTAATGAGTCAGTGGCAAACTTATGAACTAGATAAAACATGTAATACTGACAGGCAGAAAAATGGAGAATGAGTTGTGGATCTCCTTAGTTCATTATTACAAATTACTGATTTAGCTCAGAAAATGGGCAAAACATTGTGCAAACCAGAGGAAGACAGTAGCTTTCTTGAAAATCTTATAGACAAAGAGACATGATGGTAAACCCCCACAACATTTAACAGTTGTTTATGCAGATATGGGGTATAGTGTAATTATTGGAAGGAAAATAAAGGTAAGAAAGGATTCAGAACAGTTGTCTAGAGAGATCTAAAGGATTAAGACACAGTGTGGAAGTAGACTGTGCTACGGTGATAGAATATGTGAAAATGAGTGTGAGATAAGAATAGAGGAGCAATACATTTTGCAGAACAACCTCAACATGACAGTAAAAAGAATACACTACATGATATTGCAACAAACATATAAAACCTGCATAACAAGAACATACTGAAGTAAAAACTTCCATCTAATCATCTTTCTCTTTCCCATAACCCACCCCTTGAAACTGTTCTGCTTTGTTCAAATTTATAGTTTTAGACAGATTTCTAAACTTTCTACATGGAGTGAAACCTGTGAGTGCCTTCTTTTCCCCTTTCCTTCCTACTCCTCTGTGCACAACCTAGCTGATATGGAAGCTGAGAGCCGTGGTGGGACTGAGCGGATCTCTTCAGAGGGAAGGCTAACACAGAGTCAAGAAGGCCAGACCCAGCACCTTGCTGTCATAGGCATCTGTAACCAAAACGAGGACAGGAAAACCTCCTCCTGTGCTTCTGGTTTGATTAGAGTAACCACAATGGCTACTGGAATGGGCAAAAGCCTACTTCCCATAGTCCTACTTTCATCCCTGATCCTTTGCCCTCTGGATTCACTAGAGGCCTCCATTATGAGTCATTATCCCTTTCTGCAGTTTCATACTGCTCCTATGGACATTTCTGGTTGAGATGCACCAGCTCCTCATACCTGTGAGCTTGTTTATGCTGTCTTCAGAACCACTTCTGTTACAGCTGAAGCTGCATCCCCATCAGTTTAATGTAATGTAGATCTGGGACAGGATGCTGTCAAACAATTCCTATTTGTGTATTGTTTTGTGGTCCTATTTGGTGTGCAGGGAAGATGGTAGGTTCCAAGGAGGGTCAGAAGCTCTTCATCCAGCCAGTCTCTGATGTCAAAGATAGAAAACACAGTATTCTCTGAAGAGCTGTGGACAGCCATAGAGTAGCATGTCTGCAGTCATCCTCACTCTGAAATCAGCGACCCACATTTTCCCACTGCAAATCACATGTATAGGCTAGATTAACTCCTTTGCGCATGCTGTCAAAGTACAACTTCTACTAAAAGAGCTTTGGAGAAAATGTCCAACCTGTAACCTGCAAATCTATTTAAACCTTCAAGGAAAGTTGGGATCTTGAGGTTAGTTTCTGTGATGTGTAAATTTACAGCAATCTGCACTTGAGATTTCAGCAAAAACTGTTGGGTAAATACAGAAAAACAGGTAAAGGACGGAGACAGTAATCATTTCTGGGTCTTTGCAACCACCTCTGAGTGGTGATTAAGAATGTTACAGTGCTTAAAGTGCCTTTGTAAGGAAGGTGAGATGTGTGAGCTGCTGCACAGTATTCTACTGCCCATCCTGATTGAGAAGTGACTTGGTCTAGTATGTAACTAGAAATGCTTTGATGTGTAAGAAACATGCAAGAGGAGTTTGGGCATTTTTTTTTTTAATCAGTGTAATATCAGACAAATTCTCATTGTAGCTCTTCTGGACAATAGGAAGAATTCTTAGTTTGAGCATTTACAGCACTGCTTTTACAGCCTTATCATGTAATCTGTTTCCTGCAGGTATATTTGCAGGGATTTGCTGGGCCCACTTTTTCTTGGCACCCATGACTGCAGCAAAAGTGCACCGCAGCTATGTGTACTGGTCTTGATTGGAGGGAAGTCAAGCAATGACATAGTTGTTGGTGTGTGGAGCATTGCCTGGCTAGAGCTGAGCTATCAGGGGATACAGCTTGGAGAGCTGCCAATTAAAGAGCCTTTTCCTCCTGCTGACTGCAGATATCACTGCCAGGGAGAAGCAGGGCAGGACAACTGCAAGAACAGGGGGTTGGAAAAGGGTGCTTGACACACACAACCTTATTCTTAAATTAAATATTCAGTTATTTAGTGAAAGCTGTGGCCAAGGATAAGCACTGGAGGATGGCCTATCAAGTATTTTATCAATCTTAACCTCAGAAAACAATCCTGAAACAAGAGACCTAATTTTCATTTTTTCCTGCCAGGACTCACATTATAACAGAATACATATTTACATGATATTAGCAGATATTTACCTGATGTTAACACAATATCCAGATCACGGTATTCACCTGGCTGATTCAGCTAGATGTTGTAACACACTGGGTAAGCTGTCTGGTTTGTAGCTTTCACACAGATGGACTTCATTTTAAACTCAGATTTCCTCAGATCCTGTTTTACCTGCCAGTGGCATGCTGCTCAGCAACCTCCTGACCCTGCTGGTGAGAAATTCTGCAAGCAGCAGAATACTATTTTCTCTCCTAGTGTATTCAGTTCAGAACTATGGAGTCCTCCACTCCTGAGGTCATCCATCTGCTTTGCAATCTCCTTTTCTTCATGATAGAAAGGAATGGTAAAATACACAAGAGTAGGGTCTGAAATTCAGAAAGTGTGACATTGAGGACTTTATAGTAGTTCTTGTGAAACATGAGATTATCCTGGTGCTTGCTTGTGTGGGAGAAACTAGGGTAACTTCCTCGAGCAAGGGAGGAAAAGACACACCTGTCACAATAACCTCCAAGACCACTACACAGAATAAATTTTTTAAATTGTTGTTATATGTGGAATAAAACTAATTTCCCCACTCCAGATGGCTGAATAGTTCTCGGCACAAGGTTTCAGATATTGGCCAGTGCCACACCCTTGTGGACCTAGCTCATGTGACTATGTGGTTTTGGCTATCTTGCCTGTCTACATAACACTGGGTGAATTTAAATAATTCATTTTTTAAAAAACCCAAAACATTCTTGATATGGTATGTTTCACTTCACGAACTGCAAAAAAATCATTCATTACTTTTTCTCTTGTGTAAAATGCCACAGGAATTCTGTCCTTCCTAGTTAATTGGCTGCATTTGCATAACTGCAGTTTGTAAATGGGGTCTCTTGAGATTTTAACGACAAGAATATGATCTAAAAGTAGATCACCTGTTTTCAATAAAACCATATTTTGAGTAATAATTTCAGATGGATTATTTTCTTCTAATACTGGCACTTAGGTTAAAGTCCTTTTATTGATTCTTCTTTTTTTACTTTCTTACAATTCAACATGCATATAAACAATGCTATGCAGTTCTATCACATCTATGAAAAGTATACTATCTGAAATGTTCCACAGTTCTAAGATTATCTTCTACTCTTTGTAAATTAAACACAAATTTGAAATTACTTTTATCACATCCCAGAGAGGCAATTGAACTGCTATTAAACTAATTGACTAAGCCTGATAATCACTCTTTTAGACAGAAGTATTTATTTTCATTGAAACTGAAAAAAAAATAAGAATTTAAGAATTATTTAAGACTTTTATATCAACTTTGCTATAGAAATAACATACTGATAATGAAAACCACGTTATATTAGACTATAAAATATAATGGAAATTAATGAGTCAGGAAACATAAAGTAATTAGTATAATCTTTCAAAAGTTTTTAAAGGAGTACTGCTTTCTGCTGGATTGTCTTTGCGAGAACTTGATTACTTCCACAATGCTTTATTTTAACTGCAAGAGTAAAATGCAACACTTCTCAGGGGAAGCTCTAGTGTTATCTAAGAAATGGTGAGAGGACTTTTTTTTTTTTTTTAATATTATTAATACATACATAGATCAATAAAGCTTCAGGATCAAGTTGCTTTTAACTTCACCCAGACTACTTCAGTCACCCAGAAGATGAAAGGCTCAGCAAGAAAGCACAAGCTTAGCAAGTGGAACTTCCTCACACACAGCTGATAGCATTATTTCTAGCTAGAATTTTCCACAAACACTAAAATTCTATATCTGCTATGTCCATGTGCTAGGTCTAAACATAGTGCAAATTTCTAGCAAAAACTGAACACGAATGCCATTAATGGTACCACAATTATTTTTGTGACTTTCTATGTAACATACATCAGTTAACATCCTTTCTATCAAGATACCCTCTTTCCTAAAATGTTTTTGGAAACACATCTATTTTCTCTTATACAGCAACTTATTCATGTCTTATGATGTGGAAGAAGAAAAGATTCATAATTACAGTTTGAAGGATGGTTTCTCAGAAACACCACCACCCTTTTTCAGATGAAGCTATGTAATTTACTCTGAATGATTGTAGAAAATTCTTTCAGTCAGCTGAAAGTTTCCATTCTTCTCAGTGAAGAAAGGAATCAAAGTGGTTTTCAGGGCACATATTTACTCCTGCATTTATCTGTGTAGGAGACAGGAGCCTTAGGTTAGCTAGTCATTTCCACTAGCAGTATTAGAGTTGTATTTGTCCCTTAGCACAGACATGCAAGTCCACTGTGGTGTGCAAGGCTTCATGGATTTGACACTTAGTCTTCTGGGTGAATATCTCAAAATTTTTAACACCTCACTAAGTAAAGCATTCTCTGAGCTGATGCACAAAGACAATGAGAGGTAGCAGGTCTGTTCCTCCCAGACTCATAAATGGTTTTGGATCATTGCTGCTTACATCTCAGACACTCTCAGCTCTGCACATGTAGGGGAAAAGCTTGGATCCTCTGGATAATTGCTCTTTGAGTCTGATTTGTATATGGAATAGGTGTGTTAATTGATTAAAGGCTAATCTCCATGAAAACTAAGAGCTAGAGGAACACAGAAGGGCAGAAGAACCACAGAAATGTCACCCTGAAGATTTATTTAGTGATGTCAAACTGGCTTTACCAAGAGCAGACAGGAGTAACCATGTCTGAAACAGAAGTCAACTTGTGGAAGGGGTTTTCCAGCCTGAAGGAAGGTCAGCAGCAGCACAACAGCTACGAGTGGCCTTCTGTTTCTCCACCTAAAACTAGCAATTGAATGTTAATGTGAAAGGATATTTTCAATCACTTTCCATAAAAGACCAGTTCTGCAAATTTGAAAAATTTTCAACAGAGGGTTGCATAAAACCAGTCTGACAAAAAGAACCTTTTGTAACTGTTCAGCATGATTGATATGTTAACATAATTATCAATGTAGCTTTTGAGACAAAACCAATGTCCCTCATGCCTTAACAGATGAAACTAAACCATGATCTTCAAGCATCTGGCGAACTCCAGCTGTATTAACAATCATAAGACAATGCTGGTATGTGCTTTTGATATGTGAAGGAAAAATATTTAGATGTTTTGAACCAAAGCAAGGTGCATAAACTTGACTTACTGTGCCCTACACAGCTAAATACTGTCATTTTGCACAGGTTGGTATCAAGAAACTGCTGTCTGCAAGCTTAGTCCATATGATCAGAAAGTGTTGGAATAAAAGCAGAGGAGAGGAGGGTTATTTTCTGGGTCCATAATTATCTTTGCAAGGTGAATTAATTTTAAAAAACGGGAGATTTTAAAATTAAAAAAAAATATTAATAAAGTATGAGAAGCAGCAAATATTAACTAAATCACTGAAAGCTGATCATTATACAATGCTTAGAAACACTATAAGTGAGCTAGAGACCTTTCATTATGGTTCATCCCCTTGAAGGACAGAGGTTATGGAACTACAGTATACACTTTATGTATTATTAAAGAAAAAAAGACTATAAATAATCTCTTGTTCTGCTACATGATATGACCACAGTTTAATACTTTGGTTAATCTTGTATAGTACTCTCTTGTGTATCATTTTCCAGACAAATTTGCTAGTAAAGTATGTCCAAATCAAAGAGAAGTAAGTTTCTGTGAGAATTAGGAACCGGTGGTTAGCAAAACTGACCTGAAGGTTGGAAGAATGATTGTGGGAAACTGAGGCAACATTACAGAACACCATGTTGCGAGCATCAGAAAGAGCGGGCCAGAACACCGCCTGCAGAATGCTTAGTAAGTGTGTGAGCAGTAAACGATATGGCATTTGCTCTTGGCAATGCACCCCCTTCAACAAACTGGTGTGTTTGTCATGATTCAGTGTGTCACCCTGGTCCTGGCTGGTCCAAGACTGACAAGTTTCAGAAGATACATTTTTTAAACAAAAACCTATACAGAAATACAGTTGCAATAAAGACATCTACAAGTATTGTTAGACATTGTTTCAACATTATTTATGTCAAAGCAAGTCCTAATCTACCTGCAGTGCAAGAAAAGGACATTTTTCATTTTCCAGGACATGAAGATGCATCAGGTAGTTTGAAAAGCTAGTTAAATTAGGGCTAAAAGAAGATGAGTCATGTCAAGAGAAGGTATCTTCCATGTTTACATTCTTGTGTCACAGTGACTTGGTTGAGGAACAAGAGCACGTCAGGCTGGGAAAGGGAAATGTAATATGTTCCCTTGTTGCATACATGTCTTTCAGTGGTAGAAAACACTAGGAGCTTCCTTCACTGAGGAACCTCCTCAACAACCACACTGCCCTGTCCTGGGAATAGCCCCTCCTTCCAGGAATGTCTGGTGGCCAGAACATAGTGGTTCAGCAGATATCACACTGAAGAACTTTCTGGAGAGAAGCACTTTTGCTGCCTCTACAGGCTCTGTGGATGATTAGGCATGGAGCTCACAATTCAGTACTGTTCTTTACACCTTGAAATCACAAAGTGAAAATTTTATGTTAGGTACAACGCATGCTTAGTTGTCCATTTGAGTCTGATTTACAGATAGGGATGGGGTACAGCCAACACACACAACAAAGAACAAGATCTGGCAGCATTCCCTTCTGATGTTCTTTTTTTTAGACTCAGGCCTGATATTGCAACCCCTGTATCCTTACAGCCAGGACCCTAGGTGCCAAAGAAAGGGATTGGGGTTTAAAAAATAAAGAAATTTTTTAAAAATAAACTGAAAATTCTGGTTAAAATCTCAGCTCTCCAGGAGTTCCCAAATTAGACTTCTCTACAGTCAAGCCTAGCTCACAGTCTTGTTTCACATTGAGAAAGCTCCTTGTTTTTATTGTGTTCTGGAGGGGCCTAATGGCCTTTCTAAGCTTTTGTTGGAGACAGGAATGGCAGACAAAGTTAGTCCTCCTTCCACAAGGATTAAAAGTGAAGTTTTTGTCCTAAAATCAGTAATGCAAGCTGAAAGTCTAATATAGCTTGCAAACAAATGGCAAGTCCTAGGGGTTTCAAAATGTATTTTTAGAAGAAACATATGCTAATCAAGATATGCCCCACATAGTTGAAACAGCATGATTCACAAGGGAAATTCATTAACCTCAGAGCTGGGTAGTGTTACAACTCCTGGGAGATTCAATAAAATAGGTGATATTTTTTTAGAAAAAATTGCATTATCCTAGTTAATTCCCATGGGTTTCCAAAAAAATTTTTTGGTTCTGTTCTTTTCCATTACAGTGTTGCTGTCACATAGAAGACAGATTGCCACCTAGAAAAAGAGTAGCAGTATTCCCATTCTGCCTAGAGTGGACAGGCAGATCATTAATGCTAATGTCCTGTCTTCAGCAAAACAGACAGGCAGGCAACTCATCATCCAAAGGGGACTAGACAGGTAGGGTCGTAAAAGGCATCTAAACCATAAACCCAGCAGTTTTACTGGAATCAAATCAGTCATTATTTTGTAGGTAATTTGGAATATCGTGCCTTCATAAAATAATGCGAGCCATCTCTGAACAATGATAAATAACAGGAAAAAAAAGTGAAAATGTAAAATACTGATATTCATTTTGTTCAGACTTCATTTTTAAAAGAGAAACAATCGATAATTTATGTAATGCAACATCTATTATATTCCTATTGATACATGATAATAGTTATGACTGACATTTTTAAACATAATTTTTGCTTTTTTATTCCATAGAAAAGCATATTTTTATATCATGAAAATGGAAAAGAGGGGAACAACAGCCAGAAAAATTTTAGCATTGTGCCAGACTTTGCATAATCTGTGAGTTTTGATTTGAACAGAGAAGCCAAGGGGCAAAGGGGCTGCTGTCAACTTGCAGGTTTCATTTAAATCCTAAATCAGCCTCCCTGACAGGAACAAATTCTGACATACCAGAGCAAATTCACTCCTGGCAAAGTTTCAGAGAACAGCCTCGGGGCACCAGTGATGATTCATTCCTGAACCTGAACTGTGAGTAAGTACACAGGAAAGCTATTCAGGAACGGCTGGGAGTAGGATGAAGTCACTGTCTTCACTGGCAGGTCTGAAGTCAAACTGACTGTCCATAATCCATTTACCTTCCAGAGTTTACTGAAGGCAAACTGGAGAATATTTACAACTCCTAGATTTTTCAAGTGCATCCCTGTGCCATAGCAGAGAGGATTTGATCTGAAGGCTCTTGGGGTGAAAGGCTGGTGGAGCTGGTCCCCAGCTGCTTGCTGGGCTTCAGGCCAGAATCGCCCAGCACAGGAATGCTACAGCTAAAGCCAGTCTGGCTTCTGGCAGCAAGAAATTATTATGTGTCCATGGACCATTAGTCTCATTAATCCAATTCTTATTACCAATAAGTGAAGAATTCCTCTATTCTTAGATAGTAAGATAGCTTTTCTGTATGTCTATTAGGGAATTAGCAAGGCCATTCCCTTTAAAATAACTAGTAAAACCTACCCAAAGTATTTTAAATTTCCACATGGCTGCTTCTTCAAATGTATGTAACCATTTTTCCATGAAAATAGTTTGCAACTGGAACCCAAACTGAAACATTTTTGCTAATGCTAGGCATTTTTTTCTGAGGTTGTTCTTCAAATGCTCTGTGATATGTATCTTGCGATCTAAATCCAGTTTAGATTATAAATTGAATTTCAAGGTGGAGAGCCAAGCTACTTCTTTTTGTCTTTCCTTGGCAATCAAAAGATTGCAGAATAAAACTTCTCTTCATTTTACTTACTGAATGTAGAAAATTATAGTTTATGCTTTCCATTGCTGTTCACCTGAGACTTAAGTTGCAGTGTTGTAAATATGTTGCCCTTTTCAGTGACTCCAGTTTCTCACTAACATCTATATTGACTAGTATTCCATTTCACGAGGCTTTGACATGTCTAGTTCCTACTAGTTTTCGTCTTTGACTGTGTTGTCAGCTCCTCTGTGCCATTGCTTAGTGGTGGGGACTGCAGAAGGAGTGTTTCAGTAGTAACTATTAAAAATAAATATCAGACATTATACCCAAAACTAAATGGACTTTGCAGTAGTAAAATGTTACAAATACACTAAATGTTCTCTACATTTTAACGTGGTTATTTCACTTGGAGATATTTTTGATATAGAACACTACTAATAAAATATCTCTTGAAAGTATTTTTCATTACATTTTCCCCTTCAAAAATCGTTTTAGATTACACTGATATGAAAAAATTGGAATACATTGGAATAAAAAAGTCATTCCACTCGCACACTTACTAAAAATGTAGGACCAAGAAAGGATGCTTCCTATTTCATATTGCATTAAAACTTGAAAAAGAACTTGTAAGGAGAATAATAAAACTTTGCAAAAAAACCACATTGCAGTGTGGTAGAGCTCTGTGGTTTGGAGAACCTTACACAAGAATTTGGCTGTATAGAAGGGCTAGAGTTTGTAATAGGAAAATATCTTAAAATCCAAATACATCTCAAAATGAAATTAATAAACACAAGCTAGTCCACAGAGTATAACTTCTAACCATTCATGTTAGTAGAGGTTGAAATAATTGTAAAACAGTGCAGAAATCACCAACTTTGTTGATTTCTTTTTGTTAAATAATAAATTTTTCTAAGAGTACTATTTTCTTTATTATTGCTGTGTGATTGAAGATTTGTTTGGAAAATTTTGGGTTACAATAGTGTTAAAAAGTTAGCCCCATGAGCTGCAGCTAACAGCAACTGCTGCTCTGTTTACATGTACACTGAAATAAAGGATGGAGTTTCCTATTGTAGATTATGTAAAATCCAGCCATTGTTAATCAAAGGAAGCTTCTTTCCCTGGTATCTCAGTTGAGATCTGACCAAAATATTTCAGAGTCACTGAGATTAGACACAGTTTTACCAAGAGTCCTTTTTGGCAGATTTCCTCAGGATCTCCTGGGAATATTGGTCTTCAAAGAGTAATGTCTGTGAAGCCTGCAGAGCTTGTGCCTCAACCTCACAGCTCCCTGCCTGTGTGTAGCTTCTCTGAGTCCCTTCAAGCTCTACAGATCACATGGGCAGAAAGCCAGAGAGCACCAAGGTGCCTGCACCTGGGCCACTGTCCTGTGAAAATGGCCACATTATGCCAGCTCCTCATCCATAAAAAAAAAAAAAAAAAAAAAATTATATATAAATATATATTTTTATATGCTATGTTTATACTACCTTTTCTAGAAGATGAAGTACTGGCTGTTTTTCTCCATATTTGTAGAGACAATTAGCATCTTGCAACCCAGCACTAAGAAACTGCATGTGCTACTTCTCACTCTTTTATACACACATCACACTGGTTTTGACACTGCATACTTTAGGGTAACACATAACTTCTATGACTCTCAAATAAGAAATACTGTATACAAACAGTGTAATTATTCATATCAAACCCTACTGTTAAACAATGACATTTAACATCAATTTAACCCCACTGTTAAATAATGAACTGTAAGAGGAATTTCAAGATATATACCAAGAAAAAAAAAACAACTATTAGATTGTGGATTTGTTTGGCCAGTGATTGAAACCGCTGACTGAACCATTTAAATGCATACTGCCATTTTCACTTTTATTTTAAACAACTTAGCTAGAATACATTTCATCTAGAAGTCCATTTTCATCATGTTACAGATTTCTTTCTATGTCAGCTTTTCCTTCTTTTTTGCAGTTCTCTCTCTTCTGTTGGTATATTTACACTAATGACATTTTTGTTTAATATATTCCTTTCCCTTTCAACTCCTTCTACTTCAAACATAGCACTGTAACTGCAGAGTATAACACCCAGGACTGGTCAAATGCTATGTATATTGACATACAATAAATAACTTGATTCAAACCAGAGGAGTTTTATTGCGAACATTTTTTTAATTAAACAAGTAGCTCAGAAATTTTTTGATTTTTTTTTTTTTTTTACCTGACATCTCAATGATTGGCTTACAGAATGTTATAAAAAAGCAGGACCACCAGGTAAATGAGCTGAATAAAGACCACAATAGGCAACAGTACAAGGGCACCACAAATGATAGAAAAGAACTTAGTCTCTAAGGACAGAATACATCTGTAAACTCTTCACCTTTTCTTACTGAAGAATTTTAAACTTGCTTCTGTTTTCCTTGCCTTGGTTTTCTGCCCATGGTATATTTTTAACTCCTAAAATGTTATATGTTTTTTAGTTTCTATTCCTGTTTATTCCTGAGAGATAACCAAGATTAAACAAGGCCACAAATCAGTTTTGTGTCCCTCTCTATATGGTACATTTTCAGAGTTATTTCATTAAAATGGCTTCCAATTTACAAATTTAAAGTTAAAAATTAGTTTTAAAGTTCAGATAACTGATAGAAACAGTTTTGGGGTGTGTTTTGGTTTTTTCCTGTGGTGTTTTTTTTTCCCCCACCAGAAAGCATCTCTAATGAGGAAAATGCTCAAATACATATTAAAATCTAAATGTGTATCAACTTCCCATAGAGAAAAAAAGCAAAACTATGCAGATTTTTCTGGTTTTGCTACATTGCCAATTACTTTAACATTTTCACTACTCATCTTTGCATACCCCAGCACTATTCTACTAAAACTGGGAGCTTCCAAAGGACGTGATCTCTCTCAGCCTACTTTTCATAGATCTGCCTCTCTGAGAAGACTGCATGTATCTCATTATATATAGGTGGCTCTCGATTAGAAAACTGCTTAGAAATGTCTGTCTTGCAATCCTGTAGGCCTCTTCTCTTAGAGGCACTTGCACATGTATTGAAAATGAAGGCAGCTGGGTATGTTAGTAGTAACCTGAAGTAGTTAGCCTGAACAGTAGTAGTTCAGGATCTGTCAGTTTAAGTCCCTAAATATCTCTCAGGATCTGAGCTATAAACACTTGAAAATTTTTTTGGTTTACTGCCTTAAAAGTCTTAGTTGCATGATTTGACTGTGAAATCAAGTTTCCTATCCTTGTAAGCAATACAGACTCTGTATTTTTTAATAGGCTTTATTGTGTGTAGTAATTTACTAGAAGATTTATATTAGTTTCTACCTTTAAAAAAATTGTAATATTAAATATGCTCTTTGACCTATCTATATTGCCATGCTGGGCCTGCTTTTGCTTCTGGGGAAGTGAATTTCAGAACTGTGGTTGGCTTAATTAGGTGCTAGAGCAGTCCTATATTAATGCTTATGTGTAGCAGGGCGAAAGCAAAGATGCTTCTTCAGTATCTATCATAGGTTATATATTCCCTGCCTAATGGCACTGCAATAAATGTCCTGTAAATTAGCAGGACACTAGCATGTGAGATACATTCCTATATGTCTGCATCCATTTATGTTACTGTGTTTTGATATTAGTCTTGTTTCCTCATTGCTGTGCTGTATAACTGTGTAATATGATATAACTAAGGATGTCGCAATTTCAATTGCCATGGGAATTATTTGTTCAGCTTTATATGCTACTTGGATGGGTTTTCCATAAAAGGTGTAAGGAGCATTTATGTTTTCCATATATGCTATACTGCAGTGAAGAGCAGTTATCTGTTTCCATTATGCATCACTTAATCAGAAGGCACTGTTAGCCCTGCATCATAAAATCATAACAAAGGCAGGCCTCTTCCTAGGTAGAAAAAGATACATGCAGAATCACAGCAATACAAGAACATCATGATGGCTGGGAAAAAACTTCAGGGCAAAAGAAATGTGTGGAGAAAGGAGGATCAGCTTATAGAGACAAACTGGCATGGCTCTGGGTTTTTTTGAACCATTCCATTTAATTCTATCACAGAAACAAATGATGACTGAAAAATCTTCCCAAAAAAGCTACTGCTGTCTAAACAGTGGTAGCACTGATGGGAGCAATGTTGAAAGTGAGTACTTTTGAATTTCAATAGGGCCTTTCCGAAGAGAAGAATAACAGCCCTGTATATTGTGTAGCTTTGGACCAGACACCTTATGAGGGGAGCTACTACACAGCTAAGAAAATAATCTGAAGGCTATTACAGAACAAGAGAGCAACTGTTTGTGGGAATATGAAAGCACTGGCAATGAAAAACAGAACAGAGAAAAGAGTCTGTTAAAAAACCAACACGGCAACGTATATATATTTTAAAAATATATGTATGCAAATGTCAGAAATCATCTGGTCAGTTTATATAAGATAGGTAGTAATTCAATTTGTTCTCAATACCTGAGAAACTGGAATGAGAAATTTAATTAACAATTTCTCTAATATAATTAGGTCAACTTAACCTGGAAACAACTTCATTTGGCAGAAAGAAATGAACCAATACTGTATTGAGGAGAGCTCTGGAGAGGCCTCTGTTCTGATTAATGAGAAACTGAGACACTACAACAAGCAGCAAAGGCTTTGGACCCAGTTCTGATTTTAATTACACCAGAATGAATAAGACTAACCTTGCTAATGAGTTTTCCAGTGCAAAAGTCAGATCACAAGTCATGCAAAATTCAGGACCTACCTGGAAGAGGTCAGCAATGAGCAGTAAAGAAAAATAATTATTCTTATAAATTATGATACTCAGAAGAGGCACTATGGAATTTGCAATAAAAATTAAAGGCACTTTGTCATTCCCAAAGTGCATCAGAGAAACTAAATTTCCTATCAAGAGAAAAAAAAAAAGATTGTTAGATACTATTTATACTGTTTCTTTGCTCACATAATTTATTTCTCATGATGACTTTGATTATGGCATGTTAACTTACATATATCAAAAAATGTTATCTGAGGTAAATGTGATAAGAGGCAAAATGAAGAGTTGGGGGTTTTTGTGGGTTTTTGTGTTTCTTTTTTTTTTAATTGGAAAGTTCCAAAAGAGCCTAAAATGATGGCGCTCACAGGATTATTTTCTAGGTAATACAGCACAAACTTGATAGCACAGCTATCATCACTGTATTAGCACAGATGTCATCACTGTATTAAAAAGGGGAAGATTTTGACTGTTATTGTCCATGGTGTGTGAGTTACAATGTGGGAAATAGGATGTGTACAGAGGATTGTAGGCTTTGAGGGGTTTCTCCTCAAAAGAAACACTGCATTTACATAATCCCTGAGACTCACAGAGCTTTGCGCCTTTTTTTTTTTTTTTGAAGTCTGAACAGCCTGTGTATCACAACCTTACAACATGTTGCCGCTGCTTCCCGCCCCCCCCCCCCCCCCCCCCAGCTTCATCAATTATTTTCTTCACATTTGTTTTTTCTGTGAGGTCTTGTATCCTGGCCATATTGCCAAAGGCTACTAGACTGTAACCAGCCCTGTATGAGAATTTCAGAAACATTGTACTCCATAGAAAAAGCATGAAAGAGTCCTTCATGTTGTTGAGAATAACAAATGAAAACAAAAGCAAAAGATCATGTTCTTCTCTCCCATGCTACTTTGAACACATCCTCAAAATGCTTACAAACTGAAATGCTGCTACCCAATACAGCCACAACAAAGAACAGTACTTTTTAAAGTGTAGTGGAAAGGCTTTTGTAGTGTTATATGTAGAAATATCAGTTTATCAATTTTCTTCATTTTCCATGGGTTTGGAAGTCCAGCATGTGTGACCACATTATTCAATGAGAAATTTTAAAGAGAAATTTCACAGATTTCATTGGATACACTGATAAAAAGGAAGTGAAAGTAGTAATTGCAAATAATATATTTGTGTTCGTAGTAACTGGAGGTACACTCAATTGTAATTGCTGTCCAATCCACAAAAGCACTTTAAACATGTACTTACTTGCTTACTGTATTACAAAGTTTTAACATTAATGGCCCCATTGGGACTTTTACCATTAACTTCAAAGGGAACCAGATTAAGATTTATACAGATTTGGCTAGTAGCACTGCTTATTATTAAAGACCTTCTTTTATGTTGCACACAACTTTGCCAGACTTTAACCATTTAGGCTGAAATTCCATATGCTTCATAGCTGCCTCAGGCTGAATTCTTCTGGAAAACTCCAAACAAAACAATTCATCTTTTTTCAAGAGCTAGGACTGACTAGTCAAGAAGACTGGGACAGGGAAACCAGGGAATGTGTGGGACTAGGAATGTTTGGAAGAGGAAACTTGGACTGGCAGTGGCCAAAGTAATCTAGGACTACAGGGAAAAGCTGAGAGAGAGTCTAAAAATATATGTTAGAAAAGGACAACAGTGAGCAGCTGGGAATAAAATATTATGGGTAGGACAATATGACTGGCACAAGAAACTGTAAGTGGCAGAGATGCAGAACAGGCATTAGGCTAGAGAAGCTGGGAAATAAGGATGCACTATAATGCTGGAATATCCTGTGCTGTTGCAGCACCACCTCCTCTGGAACTTGGAGCAGAGACCTGAGCTCTGTAATCTTACTGTTCATTCCTCCTGTGGGCAAATAGCCATAAAAGCAACTAGCAAAATAGTACATTCTCCTCTATGGCTTGTCCATGCAGAGGATAAAAATTATTCCTTTGACTTCATTAGCTTGATAAGCTTAAATCCTGTCTTTCATTCCACTGGCTTAAATGAGCGATATAAATATTCCAAATTCAACGACCCATATAGGTGTCAGTATGAAACCAAATCACAGATCTTAATTTTTCCCAATTCCTTCTTCAAAAAATTTTCACTTGCTTCCTGACTTCCCTAATAAAAAGACATTATTTTACCTTTGAAATATCAGCTTTAGGGTCAGATCCAGGAAGTTGTCCCCTTGTGACTATGCATTTCCTGCTGCTAACTAAATGTTTTCTGGTGAGGAAGACTAATTATATAGTAAAGAGGGACCAACAATAGAACAAACAAAGACAATTTGTGAAACAAACAGGAAACCTCAGGAAAAGAATAAAGAACTGAAATTCTGGGTTGTAACCCAGATTATTCCTAGAAGTTCCTACACAACTGTGAAGAAAAGTGTGTGATTTATTTGCTTCCAACCTGCATGTTGTCTTTCCTATCACAGAGTGAGAGGGTCAGGTCAACTCCTCAGAAAGATAAGAGATTTCTCCTTAGATCATGGACAAGGAGAAAAATTTCCCAGAGACTGCAGAGAGGAGCAGAACAAGAAAGAAGGGGAATGAAAGCAAGAAACTAGGAGCCCAAACCACTATGAAGATCAGGGAATGGACAGACATAACTCCAATACAATAGAAAGAGAAAATACCTAGGGACCAGCAGGGACTGTGTCATTTATTGCACTATTGACTGACAGCAAGCCAGGATCTGTCTTCAAGGGCACAGCAAATATGCCTTTCTTATTTCTATTCAGGTTTTGGGTTTTTTGGGGTTTTTTGTTTTTTTCTTAAATATGCATTGTAATATCTGATCCTAAAATAACTAGAGATTTGATTGGGTTGCTCTGAGTTTTTGATTTGGTTAGATTTTATTTTTTTTTAACTTTAAAAAACTTGGGAAGCTCACCATAAGCAAAAAGTCTAAGCAGTTGGCTGAAAGATCAGCAAATCTGGGGTTTTGACATGATAATGAAAGAAATATTTCAAGGACAACTACCGGTGTTGCATTCCTTGACTCCTAAACAGGCATAGGAAGAAGATAAGTCTATTTTCTCCCTGACAAACGTTACCATCCCATGTAGTCCCTAGTCCCCATGCCATGTATCACACGTGGCTGCAGTGGTGTAGCTGCATTGCTCTCCTCACCCTCCAGCTGAACCACTTTTTCTACTGAGAACCCAATGTGTAATTGAGGGGCATCCTGAAGACTCAATGAAATGTAAATTAAAGCAGAGGAAGCCAGGACTTTGAACTTGTACCTGTCATTGAGGGCTGTATACTAATGCTATGAGTCAAGTGCTAAAGAGCTCTTGTTAAACATGTAATACTAATGGAAATGTTTGACCTTAAGCTCCTTCTGCTTCAGCCTCCCTCTTCCAAGAGTGGCTTATAACAAGAAATTTGTAAGTCTTTGTGAATCTTTTGTGTCTTTGATTCCGTAGATGCTTCCCACAATGAAATCCAGAAGGGAATTAGTAAGTCTTCTTAATGTCTGAATAGTGTGCAATGCATAAAGCAGAAGGCCACACGGGGAACAGGAGAGAATAATGCCTGAAACAGTGGTCCATTATGTGATAAGAACTTTTCCTGCACTGCATAAAGGAGGGTCCTGCTGAAAAATAGCATATGTTAATGTGATTGGTGCCTGCATATTATAATGCATGAAGTCAAAGGCAGTGAATTCATTTTGTGAAAAGAAACTAATCTTGACATTTGAGTGCTTAATATCACAGTTAAATTATATGTTTTTAAGGTAGTTTTCTGGGATAGCATATTTTAAAATCAAAGCTATGCCTCTGTAATCTCCATGCAGAAATAACACAAATATGAAAAAAAAAGAAAAAAAAAAAAAGGAAGTTATTTAAATACCCAAAATGTTAATGATTGAATAACTATTTCCATTATACAAAGAGAAATGTCACTTTAGGAGTTACAAATCTTTTTCCATATACAGTACCTGCACATCGACAGAAGGAAAAGGCAACACTGTTTTTCTTATGGATGTTATAAATTAGCATTTAACATAAGTTTCTTGCTAAAAATGCACAAAATAATTTTCTAAAAAATAAAAGAAACTTTTATGTTTGAAATCCTGGGTTTCTTTACAGACAACTATTTATTATTCTGTATAATCCCAGAAATCCCCCCAAAGCTATTTTTGTTCTATTTCCCAATAGCTGTGTCACTGGATTAGAAAGAAAAAAACCTTCAAGAAGGAAGGGAGAGAAAAACCTCTGGTCACTACAGTAAATATTCCTGTGGATCTTTTCACTCACCTAAACGGGAACAGGTAGAAAATAATGGAGAGAGGACTATTCTAGTACCCAGTGATCTCATTAAAAATCCCAATTTTACCACTGACTGACTAGCTAAGTGATCTTGGCCAACTCCATTTTCTTCTTCTGCCTTGCTTTACCTTGGAAATAGTAATACTAACATATTTCATAAATTGTTGTAAGATCTCAAGCATTAGAAGAGCTATACTTCCCTAAAATCTGTTACTGAAATGGTCAGATGTAATTGCTGCTGCATGCTATACTAAAATTCAGGCATTCTCAATTTTACCCTTTTTTCCTCATTCCTCCTCCCCAATGTACACCTACACATAATTTTTGCATATCTAAAACCATGCTTATGAATCCATCCTCACAATCCTATGGGTCAGATGGCCTCCCCAGTATGTATCTACAAAAGAACTCAGCTCTCTTAGCAGGCACTTGAACAACATGGCTTTTCTGTTTAGCTAGTATATGAGAAGTAAAGTTTTCAGAACATATCCCGTAGAGTCACTGCTTAATAGACCCAAGTCACAGCCACAAGTGGCAATGACTGTAACACTAGTAGCTTTGTCTCTTGCTTTTGCTTTGAAAATGTTTCAAGATGTGATCCTATGGTGATGACAAAAGCCATGACATCATATTATATTTGGTAGCAATGGTAGGCCCTATGTCATTTGTTGTCACAGCTGGAAACTCCTAAGAATGTCCCAGATGATGCATCACAATGCAGAAAATTCAAAGTGAATCCTACATGTTGTTCCTAACTCATACACACAGCATGACCTTTGCAGTGCAAAGCTAAGCAGATCTACAAATATAATAAAGAGGCTGTTGCATAACTTCTGCACACTTGGCAAAAAGCCTGGTATTGTTTTTGGAAAATGACCGTTGGTAAAAAACTGAAATTTTTGTGCAATAGTGCCTTTGGCATGAGGAAGCAATGATCTGCTGTAAAGCTGAGGTATGTTTTATTCCATACTTAATTATTACTCAATGCACAGTTTTCCTGGGGCCCATGATCAGTCATGGTGCAGGTACTAGGCTCCATGCATGGAGAAATGCCAGCTAGAGCTTGACCTGGTTTAGAGCCAGGATAGAGTCCATTTTCTTCCCAGTAGCTTGTATAGTGCTGTGTTGGATTTAAGATGAGAATAATGTTGATAACATACTGATGTTTTAGTTGTTGCTGAGCAGTGTCAATGACTCTTCAGCTTCTTACACTGCCCACCAGTGAGTAGGCTGGGGGCACAAGAAGTTGGGAGGAGACGCAGACAGGACAACTGGCCCAAACTGGCCAAAGGTATATTCCATACCATATGACATTATGCTCAGTATGTGAACTAGGGGGAAAGCTGGCCAGGGGCCGCTGCTTGGGAACTGACTGGTCATTGGTCAGTGGGTGGTGAGGAATTTCGTTGTGCATCACTTGTTTTGTATACTCTAATTCGTTATTATTATTATTATTATTATTAATTTTCCCTTCCTTTTCTGTTCTATTAAACTGTCTTCATCTCCACCGATTAATTTTACTTTTTTTTTCCCCGATTCTATCCCCCATCCCACTGGGTGGAGGGAATGAGTGAACGGATGTGTGGTGTTTAGCTTCCTGCCAGGTTAAACCACGACAGACCCCTAGAAGCAAACTAGACAAGAGAGTGATTCTTCTTTCTCTGAACCAAGGACACTGCAAGCCACATTACACAGAAGTCTCACTCACAGTTTCACAGCCTCTTGTGAGATGAGAGAGTCCATTTTTAAAGAAATAAATCCGTGTGCAACATATTTATCCTCCCTTCCTCTCCCACATCCTCGTGCTATCAGGACAGTGTTCAGGAAGTGTTCCCGAGAGGGAATTTCACTACTGCTGCATCTTCCCTCATCTCTCCTTCTCATTTCTTCTTTGCAGTTCAAAATTCACTCTCAACCAAAGAGTCCAAACAGAGGTCTACTCTGCTGGGTATCTGGATTATAACTGATCCAGATTTTGTAACATCAACCTTCGCACAGTACCTTGTTATTAAACAAATTTCTTCCACAAGATGAGATGAGTACGTCTAAAGTGAGTAGCAACTGGAGAGATCAGTCAGACTTTAAACTAAGAGTAAGTATTTTTCAGTATCTTACCATTTTTACTTCTGTGCCTTGTGAAATGTTTTTTCTTAGAAATCTGCATTGCCATAACTAGTTTTGAATAGTTATTCCGGGATCAGTTTTCTCTGTAGCACTTCCTCCCTTTGATGTATTTATAAAATACCTTATGCTCCTTAATTCTTTTGCCTGGCAGCAATAGTTTGCTATGAATGACTTCACTGTCAATGTTCCTGCAAAATTTTACACTTCTAAGTCACATGCAAATTCTCTGACATTTATTAAAAAACCCAAGTCTATACAAATACAAGGAACTAATTATTAAAAAAAAAAAAAGAAAAAAGTTACCAGATTTTTCCATTTGTAGAGAGAGGTCCATAGCATAGGCCTGTGAACGACACCATTTCATAAATTACTTGTTCTGGACTACTCCCATCTGAATCTGGGAGAGCATTGTGTTGTATCCTGCACAAACACATGATGCTTTCACACAGAATAACAGAGAAATTGCTTCTTGATGCTGGTAGCATCACATAGAATTCAGCATGACTGTATTTCCTGTATCAGCCTAGAAATTGCTTTAAGATGCAGCATAATCTTTGCTGAAGATTCAGCCCTGCCTATTTGAGAACTAAGCGTACCAAGTCCCCTGACAGTTATGTGAAGGCTGATCACTATTTCCACCTTGACAACCCTTGAGCAATTCTTCCTTTTTTTCAATGCCTCATGGCTTTTGCAGGCCTCATGGTACAGTTTCCAAGTACATCTAGGCTTTGAGAGACTATCAAAGCAGCAATTCCAGTTCTTTGGTCTCTACTTGTCTGTTCCCAAGAATATTGTGTCATTTGCCAAGTTAGGTGAGAAAAGGTTTATTTAACTTACTAGTGAGGAAAACCATGCAACTCCATATGAAATAGCTATTTCTTTAAGGAATAAATGGAACTTAAATTGCGGATGTTCTTATGCTTTCACATGTAATTTGCTGCTCAGCATGGGTGTGTATATTCAGAGATCCACACAGTTCTGCAGAGAAGCAGGTTGTTTTCAAATAACTTTATTTAATAAAAGGCTATTTGAAAAATTACTTTCCAGACGCTGCTATCATAAAAGCACATTTGCACCAGTAGTTTTGTTATATAGTAAATTATACAATTCCCATTACAACAGATGGAGTGCAGCAATTAGATGATGTCTCATACAGGACCATATGAATTTTATTAGCTGATGCTTTTGCTGAAATTAAAGCTGAAGAATGGACAGAAGCATTTCTACTTAGTGTGATCTCACACCTAGAGAGGAGATCCTTCATCTTAGTTTTGTCAATCAAGGTAAATGCAATTGTACTGAAAATTTCTTATAATGAACTGCCATTGTATTGAATCCTTCATGTGTTAGATCTGAACAACACATAATGAGTTGTGGTTCAGTGTGCAAGCATAATTGTACATCAGGAAGCGTATACTAAAACCTGCTGTCCCACTGAAATTCTGCTGACAATTTAAAGATGGGTATACTCTGTTAACACCTGTTTCTTGAGCTCAAGGAAGTGATACTTTGATGGAAAAGCTTTTTCTTTGTTTTGCTTCACTTTGTCTCTTTTAACTAACAGCTTTTTGCTTTCAATACAGATATTATAAATTATCAGTTGAGAAAACCGAGAAAGTAAGATCAGGTATTGATATTGAATGAGTTTCAGTTGAATCATCACTGGTGAAAACATTTTCCTAAAATGTTTTGCAAGTCATGAGTGAGGAATACCACATAGGACAGAATATTTTTGTCAAAAATATTGAACAAGAGATTGATCCTTCTCAATCTGTTTCTTTTGTTGACTAACTTGCATTGCCCATAACCCCATCAGGCATCTTTAAAGCATGATTTTTTGGGATGTTCAAATTTCATGCTTTTGTGAATGCAGGCACCTCAGATTTCTCATCCTTTATCACTTTTTCAGGTTTTTGACCATACCCAGTTATTAGGTCAGATATATATTAAGTGCTCTGATCTGCCACTTTTCTTATCAGGAATCACTGTTCAGGTGTTATTCTTCTGAAATACACCTTAGATGCCTTTTCAACCATAACCAGATTGTGATGTAGGGATACATGGAAGGAAAGGAAGAAGGCATGGAAGAACATTTTTCCTACGCTTTTCTGGGATGGGTTCATCTGAAGGGTCCATTGTGTATAAACTTCTGGAAACACTGAAAAAAGGATTAAAAACTCTTTTTCCCTTGCTGGCACAAGGTTTCTTTTTTCCATGTGAGCTCAAGAGAGCAGATCAATAGTTTGTGATTTAAAAGGGTATATGTCAATACCAAGCCCTATGACACTGTGTTCTCATGTTTTTGACATCTGTTCAAAGTACATATAATGTACCTCTTATTCCTTAATCTTACAAACAACTTCTAAGGATTTACTAAGCTATGTAACTGGCAGTGTAAGCCAAACGTAATTACAGCACTTCGTGATTTACAGTGAATAGATGAAGGAAAAAAAAAAAAAAAAGCAGAAGTCATGTTTGCAGCTATAGTTTTACAGAAATAGGTTAAAGCAATTTAACTGTGATTACATGACAGAAAGTTTAAATAGCCTAAACCAGCTCTGATTTTAACTCTAATAAAATAAGACCAAGATTAATTTTTAGAATTTTACTTCATATACTCACATGCAGCAGAACTGTCCCAAACCTAAACTGAAACAGTGAATGAAAAATTAATATTTCAAGTTGAATTAGTTTGGAAATTAACAACTCATCCTAGAAAGGTTGTGACGTAAAGCGAAAAGCTAAAGCAGAGATAGAATTAATACCTTGGGCTATATTATTTCCCTTCTCCCTGTTTTGCACTGGTGAAGAAGAGTCCAAAATTTCTTCCTCTTTTTTATTTCATATGGCAAATTATTCTACCTTTGCATTAATCCATTGTCCCAAACTTCTTTTCACCTGTTGTTGGGCATTGTCTTGCACACAGAGTACTTCCACTCTTTTGCCCTGTGTAGTATCACAGTTTCAGCAGGAGGAATTAGAGAATGACTGTGTGCCAGGACTTTGTCAGTCTAATTCCTTAGGACCTTTCTGCTTCTCTTGCTCCTGTAAAGTGCTCCATGATGTGAAACAGAATGGCAGAAACTAGAAAGGAGAGAAAGTCTTAGCATTAGTAGTATGATAGATTGATGCCTATTTATTCCTTGGCTCTGACAGAAACTTCAGAAATTTGAGTGACTCAGTCATTCTGACCCTAGTTTCTCACATGTAAGGAAATGGGTTTTTTGTCTGCTTAGACAGTCATTGCACTGGCAGGTAAATCTCTACATGGCTTGACATGAGAGATATACACTATGGAGGGGTAGGCAATACTTCTTCCAACTGTCAGAAGAGAAAGTAGTAGACAACTCATAGTTAGGGTTTTTTTTGTGTAAGAGATTTTCAGTTAGGCTGTGACTATAACAAGTCTGGGGATATAATAAATCCAGAACAAGAAGATTTGCCCACTGTGGAAACAACAGTGCTTTATTATAAGGAAAACATTTTAGAGCACTGTTTCAGCCCTCCTCTTTCTATTCATCATTTTCTGACAAAGTTTTTTTTTCTGAGCAGCTTTAAATTTTAAGGGCAGATTTTAAGACATAAGGATCATCTGTTTTGATCTTTCCCTAACACAGGCCATAAAATTTCACCAATAATTCTTGTAGTGGAACATATCATCTTCCACTAAAATGTAAGCGAATACTGTCAAGCCCAATAACTTGCAGTTTACTAGAGCATGAAAACATCCTGTCTCAATTAAAGGAATCCTGCAGATGATGAATTTCCTTCTTCATTGGCAGTGTATGATTACTATCACTGCAGAACAGTTGTTTCTAATCTTCATTTCGAACCAGAAACAAATACAGAGCTGTCATATGATATGGGTGGGTATGGCCTGAGAGTTTGTAATGCCCACAACAAGGGACAAAATATTTTATATCTGTGCATATGTCCTTGCTCTGCTGGCCCTTTATAACTATGTTTTATGGGTTTTAAGTTATGGATGTCTCCAGTTCAACACTTCCTTTACTTTTATCCTATTTCATGTTAAAACAGTTAAGTCCATTCCTTTCTCAGGCCTCAAAAAAGCTGTCCCAGGCCACAGAAAAGGGAGGGTAGGAATTATCTGGTATGTCATGGGATGTAAAAGACAGTGGATTGTATGATGATGGTGCTTTTTACTCATATAAGATAATGTGTTAGGAATAAAACTATGTTAACACAATTCAGTTGTGAGACCTGCCTTGTGAGCCAAGCATCTGCCAAGCATAAACTTACCAACTTCTGCATAAATCACACTGGACCTCAACTACCAGATGCAACAGATCATATCTAAACATGTCTGACTGCATCGGGCACATGGGATGATGGAGTAGGAGAGTGTCAGCACAGTGAATGACAGAAATACTAGTGCTGTAACAGGGAAACTTGAAATTGGAGAAAGATACATACAAATGCATAAATCATAACAAGTTCATTCCCAGACTAGTTCCATACTCTTTTGACTTAAAAAAAAAACCCAAAAACAAACCCCCTAACCTCTCCCATAATGAAATCCTACAGATAGAGTTTCCTTACGCTCTTTAAATGTTGGTGATTTTCCATGCTTAGTGTCAATTTATACTGCAGTTGCCAAAATCATGTATTTGCCTTATTAATACATTTTTTGAAGTATTGATAAGAAGTCTGTCATCTCAAGCATAGTAGCTGCACTAACAAACTGAAGCATCTAAAGCTGTATGTACTCATTATGGGTCAAAATGCTATTTTCTAAGAGTCACAGTCTGAAAAGAAGGAAAAGCAAATATTACTTAACAAAGTATAGATACAAGCAAACTGTAAGATTATTACTTAGCAACATAAAAGATTAGTTAATCTACTACTATATAAAAGAAACACAGTATGTTTAAAAAAAAAGAAAAAGGAAGTAATGTAGAGAATGCTATAAAACAGTGGAAAATTAACTGGGAATCACAAGAAACTGTTGTGCTTTTATGCAGAATTATAAAGATATTAATCTACTTTCAGAAAATCGATGAGAGTATTCTTTCCTTATTCCACTGAATTTACTTATAGCATGAATCTGAACTACTGTGTCACTCATTAAATGTAAGAAGGTATGTAATGTATTTCTGAGGAAAATCTTAAAGCTTTTGTGTACAATTTAGAGAAGAGTCCAATGATGGAATCAAAGCAATTGCTCCAATGCCAGATGTCAGAATGCTGTATTGATGGATGCTTTTCTTGCATACTACTCTGAGGTTCTTCTGTGGTTCAGTAAATTCAGGTTTGAATAATTTTTTGAGGCAAATCTGTGATTTAAAATTACAGTTTTACCAACTCAACAATTAAAAAACATTATCAAGTCCACCTGACCATGAATTTAGCTTAAAGATCATAAAAATTTGCTAGTTTTGAAATAGCTTGTTGTGTTTAAGAAAAAATTACATGATGTGGATCACTTCAGGCAGTCTTCTGCAAAGCTAGAACAGGAAGTTATTCCCCTCTCATCTCCTAGTGGAAGCAGAGTCTCATGTAATCACAAAATTCAAGAAATCACCTTATCAGGAAATCACAGTTCACAAAGCATTCTCTTGCCATCTTCACCAAGATGTAGTTGTAGAACACTTGTGTTATTGCAGATGTTGTGAGATGGCTCTGCTTCTACTCCATAGTCATATAAACAAATTCTCTTTCCTGAATCTCACGGAATTTTACAGCAATGAAACAGTTACACAAGCACAGGACTTGGCCTTTCTCTAAATGCCTGTGTTGCATAGCTCAAATATTGACTTAACTCAAACACTCTCAGCCTGTAATTTTAGACATCAAAACCAAATATATGAAATGCGCCTTGAAAAAGAACACTGAAAGCAGCAATAGTACGCAAGTAACTAGTCTGTACAAAATGGAATAGTACCATTTTTTTTTAACAGTTGAGCTAAAATTTGTTTATAACCTACTTTTGCAAAAAAAGAGAAATGAAAGAAAAAAAACCACCTAAAGATCTGCTTGTTAATACAAAGTTCTTTCCAAAGAAAGAGAGGGTTCAAATTTACAGAACATAATTGTTTGCATAGTAAAATAATCATCCAAATAGCAAAAATAAGCAATGCTTAAAATGGTAAATGTTAAGAGGAAGACAATGCCTCTTGGGGTCATCATCAGTAACTCGTTCATTACAACTGTTTCAAGCTCTTAGCTTTAAGTGTACCAGAACAGTTTAGTGAACATTATCTAATCCATGTTTTGCTAATCTATTATTCTAGAAATGTGTGACTGTGCAATACAGTCCTGGGTTTATGATTGACCTGGCCCTCTTTGACATGAAAATACCTGAAAAGAATACCAGTTCGGGTTTTTTTTTTCATACAACTCCTCTGCTGTCAGAATTAGCATAAATAATGTAGAAAAAATTTTAATCAAGACACTCCTATGTTACATCAAAGCATCTTCTGATCCTCTTAAATTTTTTCAAAGAGCAAAAGTAAGGCAACTTACTATATGTAAACTATTAAGAGGTTAATCAACTTGGTGAACCGAGATTTAGCAGCAACCTCCTTCCCCAAGAAAGTATGTATATCTATTTTATGAATATATAAGCAAAATAAAATATGAAGCAATAACCTGCAGTTCAAAACAAATAGATGCACTCAGAAGTAAGAACTTGTAATACAGCTGATCAAAAGCAAAATAGGAACAAACATAAAATAAAAGAGCACAATATTTGATGTTGGAAAAAATTCTACATAAAATCTGATCTAACCACTGAAAAACCCACAAAAGTGCAGATATGAACATAATGGAAATTCCATGGAGCTACAGATGCATAAAACTGGTAATTATTTAGGTAAAGTATGGAGATGAGTCATATCAGAATCACTGAAAATCATCAAATAAGCTTTACATTCACACAATCTGTGGCAACCTGCAAAAGAATCAAATTTACCATGAACACTATACATTTTTCTGGCACTATAGTGTAATACAAAAGGAGTCTACACTACTTCTAGGTCTTGAATGAGGAAAGCTCTCTGAATCAAAAGGTTCCTCTCTGTGCCTAGCAAAACCTCTGAATACAGACAGAAAGGAATTAACAGCTACTTCCTCATGCAAATAACTCCACCGATAATCTGTTGCAGAGTTGCTGACATGTGGTATTCTCAGGAATGCACTGGTAAAGTGCTCAGATACTTTTGTTTCTTGTATACTCCTCTAATGATTTCCATTGTGGAACAACACAAATTCTTTATCATAGGAAGTAACTGCATGAGTTTCTCCACAGTTAATATTATATGATCTGTCTAACCTCGATATTTCGTAGGATTAAATTGAACTTCCAGCTGACAGTGAACTTCTTGTACCACCTGGGTTTTTTACTTTCTCTTAACTAGATCCTGGCAAGATGATCCCTATATTGTTCTTAAAATAATTCCTCTTTTCCCAAAAAGAATTATTATTTCCTGACAAATGAATGTCAGTGAATGGATTAAACATCGCAATTTAAGTTTACAAATATTTGAGTGAACTAAAATCTCAACCAACAGGCTAGTCAAGCAAAATATGCATATAGACATTGCATAAGCAAAAACCTGCATTTACATGCACAAAGACTACATTTTCCCACCCATATGTGGGATTCAGCTGACAAAGCTAGCACAGTCAAACATTCTTACTGTAAATATTTTTGAAAATGGAATGTTTGGTTTTTGAATGAATCAGTGATATAAAAATCCTCAAATTTCAGACAAATAAGATAGAAAACTGGTATAAATTCTAGACAGATTTGAAGTTTTGGAGGTGGTGGGTTTTGGTTGGGTTTTTGTTTTTTGGGGGTTTTTTTTGTTTGTTTTTATACCTGAAAAAATGACTGTGGCATTAAATGTAAACACTTTATTCATAATTCAGGAAAAGTGCAAGAGTGCCCAAATGTAACTATAGGTTCTTATTAGGGAATGTTTCCTGAACTGAATCTGAAGGCCTGTAATATGAACAGCTCCCACTGAAATTAGTGACTGGATTCCAGTTGGACCTGATCTGTCAGAGATGCAAGGCAGCCGCAAAACTGATTCCAGAAAATTCAGTCTGAGTGAATCAGTCATCTGCCTGAAAACTTACGTTTGATGTAAGGCATATTAACTAAATATTAGAATCTGTTAAGTATTAGAAATAAAATCTTGATATCTCTATTTTATATACCAGCACTTGTCTCTTTGGAAGATAATAATTTCAGTCATGAACAGTTTTGTCTGAGAAAGGACTATGAGATTTTGACATAGTATATTCTGAGTTGCTTGTTAAATTAAAAAAACAACCAACTTTGGAATGAGACTATTACATTTACAAAATACTATATCACAAAGGCAACATAATATTAAAAAACCCCCTATATTCATTTAAACATATTTCAGGAAAAAAATAACGGTTTTAATAGATGGAAAAAATGATTATGTTATGGACAGGGGAAATGTAGTCGTATTTGTTTCGAAGTATGTTTATGTTGTCAGATGTAGCCCTGAGAAAAATAGCAAGCAGCAATTTATTTTTGGAAGTTATAAAATGCCAAATAACCTAGTTGTCCTTTAAATAGTGTAGTAAAATACCCAAAAAGGATAAACAGCACAACTCTAGGAAAAGAAAAATATTATCTGTGTAATCATTATGAGCATGCTACTCTTGGAAGAAAACAGTCATTTATGTCCAAGCTAACTAAACTGGTGAGACAGAAAGATAGGGTCTAAGGTAGGTGTAGAAAAAAGATTTTTGGATTAAAGACTTCTGTTCTTAAGTGTGTGTTCCACTTGCACTGTTAATGAAAATGTTTACCAAAGATATTTTATTACAAAACCAGTGTTTTCATGAGATGAAAATGGAAAATAATAAGTGTTGTGGTTTTTTTTTTTTTTAAAGAATGAACAGTCACAATACTAAAAATTTAGCAAGGAATGCTCACATATTATGAAAGAAAATAAAATATACATCACTTTGGTGGATTCACCCTGGTTTGTTCAGCCTTGAGAAGAAAAGGCTTAGGGGAGACCTCATCATCATGTTCTGGTATTTAAAGGGTGGCTACAGAGAAGATGGAGAGTTCCTTTTTACAAGGAGTTACATGGAGAAGACAAGGGATAATGGGTACAAGTTACTCCTGGGGAGATTCCAACTGGACACGAGAGGAAAATTTTTCACAATGAGAACAATCATCCATTGGAATAATCTCCCCAGAGAAGTGGTGGATTCCCCAACATTTGACACTTTTAAGATTCAGCTGGAAAGGGTGCTGGGCCATCTTGTCTAGACCATGCTTTAGCCAAGAAAAGTTGGACCAGATGGTGCTTGAGGTCCTTTCCAACCTGGTATTCTATGATTCTATGAATTTTGTAATTATGTGGTAATTTTGAAGAACATAAATGGATAGTAAATACTGTAAATTTATATATAGCCAAATGATAATTATGTTTTATATTTGAAAGAGTCATCAAGGAACTAAAGCAGGTAATTAAATTGACTCATCTGCTTTCATGAAATTTGTAAAGGTATATAATAAAGTCAGGCAGAAACATGAGATTGGGGTATACACTATGTTCCCTGGAAACTGTTGAACTTATATTGGTTATAAATATATATGTGAAACTATTTAAGTATGTAGGATCCAAAGAACTTTATATTAGGCAAGTCCATTCATTTCAGTCCTGTTAGCCCGGATGACAGTCACTGATCTCTGCCTAAATTCATATCAGGGACTAACCTATCCCATCCCAAAACAGTCATGAAACAGGCTGAGTCTGGCACCTACTCGCCATCGCCACAATATTCCTCTCACTCTGAAGAAATGTGTCTTTCTATCAAAAACTTCTTGTACAGATGTGTGTAATGGACTGAATTTCCTTTCATTTTACTTTGACATTTCACATTTTCATTTCCTGGGTAGAATTTTTCTTTCCTCTTACGCAGGACTTTTTTGATCTTCCTCCTTGTCAGTAAGCATAACATAGTTCATGGAAAATTTTATAAAATAAAACAAAAATGTGAAGATGGAAAGGGAACTGGCTTAAAAGAATGACAGGAAATTAGCCATAGTTTTTGACTGGGCATTTCCTTATGGGAATTAAAAAAAAAAAAAAGAAATCATAGGCAGTAGAGACAAAGGAAGAATAGTTAAGTAAGGAGCAAAAAGTTTCACAGAGGCAGATAAACAGCAGAGTGCACACAGTCTTTAATCATCTGGTACATTCATCTGAGTTCTAAAAGAAACAAGTTTGACATATCAAAGTATAAGATTCAAAACACTGGGGTTTTTAATATTGTTTTATTTTTTAAGAAATACTCTCTCCCAACTTATTTTTCCTATTTTCTTCTTAAAACACAGTAATACTCTTAAGACCTACACGTTGCAGGGGATGTACAATCAACTACATAGTGTGGATAAAGATCAGTTCTGAGAACCAGTACAAGTTCCTATGACTGAAATAAATCTGATAGGAGTGGAAATTAGTTACCCCATAGGTCTTTGTACTAGCCTGCACAGCTGTGAATATTATTCTGTTTGAATTTTTTATCCCCTAAGTATTTATACTTAAGAAATGACTCATTAGAAATAACTGTTAACTAAATTCACAAGAACTCATAGAATAGTCTATTCTCAACATTCAGAGCTCTGTGCATACTACTCTTCAGAGTGATACTCCAGAGTTCAAAAGATGCTGAGTTGCGTTAATAAATTATTACAAGATAATATATTTGATACATACTTGCATTTCCATCAGGAGCTGATGTGTCTAAATATGACATATTATTATTGAAGTATTCAAATAATATTGTATGACAAAAACAACACAACATATATTAAGGCAACTAGCACACTTTCCTGGAACAGAAACTATTTATAATATCCAGGATTAAAAATAACTTTTAAAAAACTCAGAAAAGGCCTTTTTTTTTTTTTTCTTTTCTGCATCAAATAGGTACTAATCAGCAGTCCTAGCACTTTGGTTATTTTAGAAAACAGATAGTTAACAGATATTTAAGGAAGAAAAATACAGAAAGGGAAACCAGTGTATCTTATATTTATACCTTCTAGGTACTGTCCATTCATTCACTTTGTAGGCTTTTAATTCCAGGATCTGCTTGAATTTTGCTAGAGCTAAACTTGTTTAGAAACACTGTAACTATTTCTCCGTTCAATTCATTTAATCAAAAGTGTTAAACAGATTGATCTGCAAAACATAAACATGGCAACCCAGAAACTACTCATGTACTCTCTGTTAACCGGGTCAGAGTTAGAAATTGTGTTCAGTAACTGAGAACACCTCAGTTTTACACCTTCAGTTTGGATTTACAGCAACGTGCTGGAGAATAATTTGAGATCAACTACTACATCCTAAGTGAAATAATGTGACTTAACTACACAGTTGTAAAATCCTCATGTTTTGTGCTCCTTCTTTTGTTGGGGGCCAACATTTAATTAGCTATATAGAAGTGGATCACCTTTAGCTGTATCCCAAAGTCTTCACCAAGGAAGTAGGATTTAGAGGTCCATATCCCAGCTCCAAAACAGCATGAGATGGGATTTGACAACCTACCTGCTATGTGAAAATGGTAACTACCTGGCCATTGGGAAGGAGTGTCTAGCCAGAGCCAAAAATGTCTGGTTCCTGCCTGTCCCTTCTTGGTAGTCATGATCTGAGAAGGCCTAAGACACTGGATCCAACTGGTGAGATAGGCAGAAGAAAGCCTTGCTAAAAATGCCCCTGAGGTTAGGTGTGAGCTTTGGATTTGAGCGTCTCGCACAAGCAGGACGTAGGCAGTTCTGACATGCCTGCTGGCAGGAACTATGTGGATTTAAGCATCACTGGGGCAACTACAGGGTAAGAGCAAATAAGTAGGGGGTTTAAGGATCTTAGAAGCAGTTAAACGCTGCTGAAAGAGAATGGAAATTAAAACCATGTATGTGTAAGGTAATTTTTAAAATGGGACTTAGGTGGTTTTGAAAGTATCACCCTGATAACTCAAAACTAAATTTAAATTGCATAAATGCAATTGCATTTTTTTGTTGTCCTACAATATCATAAAAACTATTTTTTAACAGATTATATGCTTGATTATATATTCCTTTACAACAGCATCATGGCAGGGAAAGTCCAGATGAATAAAGCTAATGTAACAGAGCAGAAAATCAAGCTCTCTGTCTAGTTTGGTCTAATCTCTGTTTCACATTCCTATAAAGTTAGAGAGATGCAGAAGTAGAAACAAAGATTAGGGTATATCAGATCTCCAGACTTGGTCCAAGCTGGTCAGAACGCTCCTGTTTCACTGAGTATCAACATTACAAGATTTAAACAGTCCGTCCTGATTTAGCAAAGCCAACAACCTTGCACCTATTAGCAGTTAACCCATGAGATTTCCCATGCATTTAAGCACAAGTATATTATGAAGCACATAGACGCTGTTTACTTTGCTAAAGCAGTGCCAGTTTTAACATTCTGAAGGGCTAAACTTTCAAGACAACAGTGTTTACTAATTCTTATAAATATCTGCCAAAATATGAATTTTCATAAGTGCATGACTGTTTTCAACTATGTTGACAACAGTACCATGTCCCCTGTAATTGTTTCAGAGTCCTGACTGTGCGTAGAGCTGATTCCAGTGTCAGAGTCTGTATCATTTATGTCCAGATTAGTCACTCTATGAACAAAGTCAGGAACAGCAATGCTGCTACTGGAGATGCCACTGCCTGTCGATGGTTCTTCATTTGATAGAAGCCCAGTTTCAGTGTTGTCTTTAACATGTAGTAAATTAAATTCTTCTGTAAGAAGTTCATATTCTTTTTCCTTCTTTTGAAGCAGTGAGTCCCTGTATGTAAGTTCTTTCTGAACACAGCTCAGGTATGAGTTGATTCTCAGACCATCTTTCATACTTTTTTCCAGCTCGTATTTTACACTTTCCAGATTTGAGGTTTCCAGTTCAGCATTAGCAGCTCCCTCTGTGTGAACATCATCTCCATTTTTTTCTGTGCATATACCATGTACCTCTTTTTCAATTTCAGCACACAGCTTCTCTATTAATTGTTTGTGATGTTTCAGTCTCTCTTCAACCTGTAAAATTCCCTCACTTTTGCTCAAATAGTCATGCATCTCTTTTTGATCATCTGGCCTACTACCTTGCTGCTCAGCCTCACTTGGATTAACTGTTAAGTAGGAGTCCTGCACATAATTTTCTCCATCATTGGCCACACGATCTAGATGGAATTTCGCTTCACATTTTTCAATTTCCATATCTAGTTCCTTCATTCTAAGGACTTGTTGATGAATGGTATGATCCTGAGAAATGATCAGATGAATCAGTGTCTCCATATTATCTCTTTCTTGCTGAACACTGTCCTGTTTAAGCTTGGCCAGTTTCCGGAAAGTCTTCCTCACAATTTTCTTTTGCTTGTCTATTGGTAACATCTTCATGTAATTTGCTGGACTGAGCTCCCACTGTTTTTCTACATTTTGTACTACCTTAGCTTCAGCTGTCTTCCACAATGGAAATGAGAGGAAAGCATCTGACTTTACCAACACAAAATGCAAATTAGACTGCTCTTCTCCCCAGGCCTTCCAAAGTCTCAGAATCTTTGTCAGGGGAGGAAGTACTCGCTCCGAACCTCTCCATTTTTCTACAATGCAGTAATCACTAGGTTTTCCAAAAAGGACCTTTTTCTCTCCAAATGTTGCCTGATGTTCCTCAAGCAGTGCCTGAATCACTTCTGTGCAAGTTGTGCGCTTTGTCAGGCCACATACAATCTTCTCTTCCTGGCAAACCCAAACCACAATCTCTCTTTCATTTGAAGCCATGTCCTTGTTGGGAGACCTGGAAAACAAGAAGAGACCAAACATAAATTACATATCAATGGCACAGACTGCATGAATAATAACTATAATTCTGATATGACTACCATATTAAAAAATTCCCTTATTATTGTACAAGACAATATACTTGTTGAAATTACATGAAGAAATATTTTGGGATTAAGTAACATAAAACCACACCCATGTCAGCTACTGCTTTAATATTATTACTAGTCCAGCTGAATGGGTATCTCACACAAAATGTCCTTTATCAAATATAGGTTTTGTACACATAATATGTGTATAATAACAAGAAGTGATAAAGTTTGGCAATCTGCATTACATTTCCAAAGTCTCCTAGGATAACATTACTTTCAGATCTGCCTATCTGTTCTCATCACACAAACACTGCACAAACATTTGTAAGCTCTTAATATCACTGAGGCTTCTGAAGGGAAGAATCATGCTCCAAATATACACTGAACATAGATGGACTGAGAAAAGATGATTGAACATCAACTAAGTTAACAGAATTTGATGATAGGTCTATAGCTTTTTTTGACACAGCTGCACCCACACAAGCATAAACACCATTGTTTTACACTGTGATTTTTCCTTAACGAGTCTCAAGGAATTTGTTGCCTTTCCTGAAGTACCAAATAGCTTGAATTCCAGTGAGTTGTGAGAGAATACCAACTGCGAGAGAATACATACATAGGTTCATATATTATAATCTTTGTAATGATACGGAAATGCCAGAAAATGTAAAAAGTTTAATTTATTTTTATTTATTTATGAATTCCAATGAATGTGCTACTAACCTGACATTAGCAGCTGGTACCTCCTCATACACTGACATACCTACCTTCAGGTGGCTAAGATCCCACTATGACTTATGTAGATATCTAATCAATACAATCAGTGGAGCCTAGAGAGTGAGTCACCTGACCAAATGTAGAAATTTACTTTACAGCTAACTCTTCAGTTTGTCCCCATCTGAGTAAGCTCTGGACAGCCATGGGTCTACATTGACAGAGTGGCCTTGTGGAACCTGTCCAGGATATTCCTGTCCTCTAGCTTACATATGAATAATTTGCTGATTGCCCAGACCTAGATTTGGCCTGTTGCATAAAATGATAAAACAATAAATTCCCTGAGGAAAAATGCATTCCTCTGATTTTCTTGTATCCCTTCCAGTTCGTTTGAATGAATGAGTTTTAACCCGGTCTGACAGAGAAAGCTTGAAAACAAAAATTACAATTTGAACAATATTCAAAGGGTTCAAAATGACATTTGTTTCTATCTGGGACTACTTATTTGCAGCACTTTTCTAGTCTTCTGAGATGTAGTAGAAATGGAGTTTTACTTGGCTTCATTAGGCTTATACCCTATGATTATTAAAGCAATCCAACTTGTTACTTTTTCTTAATTATTACACAACACAACAGACACACTGCAATCCAATAAACTGAACTATGATTGACTCAGCTCTAGGTGCCACTCTGACCAGAAGGCAATAATCCACAAAAGACAGGAGACTACAAATGAATACTAATAAAACCTACAAGAGTGAGTTTATTAGTATCATTGCATAGGAGAGCTTTGTCCAACGACATTGCTCCAGGTCTTGGAACATCTCTCTGTAAAATCTATGTTTTCATAGATTACTCTGAGTAATGACGTAATTTTCCCACTTCAATAGCTCCCTCTTACAGACCAGCATTTTTCAGTAATTATTTTTTAAAACTGGTGTTCAGAGGATTAATAATGTTCTCATAGACTACTTCTCAAAATAGGAAAGCATATGTCACAGACACAGAAAACGGCAAAATGGCACAAAGAAACATAAATATTCAAGTTTAAATGGGAGGGGAAGGAATGAAAGACAGTATCAGATTAAATGGAATCACTGCTAAGTATGTCACATGCTATACAGTCAGCATCTGTAAGTGTTTTTAGGTTTACAGAATACAGGATACTAGAGAAAGATTTTTGTCTGTTGACAGATTGGTAGTTAAATGAAACTTACATAAATAGACAATTGCAACATAAGCGAGCTGTGACTGTAAAATAACTCAGTATTTGGTTTACACTACAGACATAAAAAGAAAAAAGATAAACTACAGTTACATTATATATTAAGCATAAAATTATGCAAAATTAATTCTCAAAAATACAGTGTATCAGTGTTCACTACTGATACATAAACAATTGATCTAGAAAAAAAAGCTTATTGCCGGTCATTGAATTTCAGTTTATAAAAGTACTGATAGAAAAAAAAAAAGGCATAAAAATAGAAGAAATACCAGATTGGGACTTTGAGGCAGTAAATTCAGTGTCTTTCCTGTTGGTTTTTTGTAATCATACATTTCAGGGAATGAGCGTTATCTCAGTCTTTTAGGATTCTTCTGAGAATCTTAGGCAATTTGACTGCACATTGAAACTCTTCCTATTTTTTTCTCATTTTGTTTTGGGTTGATTGCCATATTTTCTCCTAGTCAATATTTTCAATGTGTAACAGATTATGTGAGTTAAGCAGAAGCTTACTGTCTCTTTTCCTCCTGGCTCCTTTAAAGTTTTTCTAGGAAGATAGTTTCTCTCGCAATATTAGTAAATCTTCAGATAAATTTGAAACCCCATAGTATTAGTGTACTGACAACTACTTTTGCTCTATCAATTTTTTATATGGACTTCCCACAGACTTCAGCAGGAGATAAGCAAACTTCTGATAGAAATACACTGTTTATTGTAAAGCCATCTCTACAGGATCTCTGCAAACAATATGGATATAAAATAACATTTTTAAATTACTGTTCTCAATCATTATTTAGCTGTTTATCACCCCCTGTAATTTTTCAGTTACAATGCACCTGTCTACACAGACTTTACATTGAGCTTTTTTGGGAAGGATTCTTCTTTACTCTGTCTATAGAGTATTTAATATACTGAAGTCCATAACTAGTAGTAGTACCGCATGAACAGATAATGTATGCACATGCAGGTACACAGAGAACTCAAGTAGCTTATACACGAAAATATATACTTATATATATATATATATGTATGTATACCGTATATAACATATACCTTGTAATTATGTAGTCACCTTTTATAGAAAAGGACAGGAAAAAAAATTTCTGAACATCGCTGTAATTCTTGGATCAAAACAGAATTGTAAAGTGCAAATTCTTTCATTACTTTTTCCATGTGCTTGTCACAACATATATTATCTTCATTTTTATTCAGCGGCCTCACTACATTTCTGATCTTTCTTTTTAATGAAAAGGAATTAGCAAGTCATTTATAAACTTACAGTACCAGGGAATCCTACTATCTTCTAAAAAGTCAAATGGTACTACTAAAAATGGTAAACTGATGTGGCCTATCATGGATGTTTTAAGTAAAATTTATTGTGTAATTCTTTAATCATAGTTAATTCAGGTAGTGCCAAACAAAAATGAAGCTTCAGCATGTCAGTCGTAGTACGACAATTATTAAAGACTTGCTTTCAGGATGCAAGAAGATGCTAATACTAGGAAATGTCTAGAAAGCTGTGTGCTTTCCTCATAGAAGTGGAGTGCAGATTCTGCATATATGGAGATGGAATTCATCCCACTTAGGCATCTGAAAGTTAAGATTTCATTATAAATTCACCATCAAAGTTCCTCTTTCTCATGAGAGGAGAGTGCACCTCCAAGGAGAAAGTCACCACAGCCTAAAACATCTACGGACTGAATCCTCAAATGAAGCTATTTCTCTCTTTCATTAACTACAAGAGACCCGTGTGGCCACCTTCAACTAAATAGCTCATTTTCAGGTAGCTAAATGCAGCTGAGAGTAATCCAGTCAGATTCTGGTTTATAGTCTGAGGGAAATATAACAAGAATATTTCAGACAGCAGTAGATTCAATAAAGATAACTAAATATGGGACCTACACATTATGACTTCACAGTTTAGATGCTATGCAATTCACTGTTCAATTTATTACTATCATTTATAAGGAAATCCATTAAGTCATTTCAATACTAAGGAAGATACAATGCAGTTTGTAACTTCTTGTGAATAAATGTTGGTGGTTGACACGATTCTTTTTTTCTTCTGAGATATAATACTAAAATTGGTAATTTTCAGCAACAAGATCTGCTTTTAGATGGTCATCTTAATAAAGAGGCAAGATTCTCAAATTTACTGGTTCCTTGGCCTTCATATCCTGCAGTTTTGTAAAGGAAGCAAAAGAACTATAGCTTTTTGATAACCTATCAATTAATAAGACTGTAATTGCTAAAGTGTTTATCCAATTTAAATATTTAGCTTTCTTGAAGAAAAGTTTCAGTAGCAACTTCTTCAAAACTAGCTAAGCAACTTCTTAATTGTTTTCAAAAGTTTATTGCTGTTGCTGTAAACAGGCTTTAAAGCTTCAGTTCTGGCTTGAATTCTGTTCTTTGAACGATTACTGAAACGTTCTACTTATTCATCTACGATTTTAAAACCTTGATGATAACAACATGCAAGTCTATCTTTTTTTGGAAAGTCACTTAGCTGCTCAGGATAGATGGGAATTTAAGCTTAGGAATAGTAAAAAGTACATTTCTAAACTTGTTTGTTTGTTTGATTGCTAGTTTCATGCCTTCCACTCTTTGCTTCTCTTCATGAGGACCCAGAAAACTATTCTAATCATGTTCTAGACCTCACACAAAGTGTTGATTGTGTCAGCACAAGTTGATCTTTTCATGTCAGATACACGCTTCATTCATTTATTATTCAGGCCTAGGGGAAGAAAGGTAATACATTGCAACAAGGTATAGACAAAACAAAAACATGTACTTATGTTGCACAAAGTCAAAATATGAGATGGCTTAACTGCTGGCAGCAGCATTTTTGATATTCACTAACCTTAAAGGATGTCCGGCACAAAAACATACATATCAAACACGTAAGTTTTTGCTTTCCTGAAAATTTTAAAATTCTTCCCTAATATGCAATATATAGTTTTACAACCAATCATGTCAATCAAATAAAGAGATCCCCTTTTTAGAATTTCACCTTGAAGTCTACAAGATGCTAATTTTTCCTTACTAATTTCAGCACAGATTCTATTGGGACTAGATCGCTTATATATCATATCGTTAGCAGCTTAATACTTTCAGTGTTTCTGAAATACCGTTGACACTAAAAAAGACACTAAAAGAATATTTTGTCTTTGTTGAGAAAAAAGCATAGATAAAACCCTTCTGTCCCTTCACTGTAGTAAATTCTTTGTAGACTTTCACAGAAAAATAAAATGGAATTTCTTTGTCAACATTACTATATTTCTTGATGCATCCTCCCCAAGGAAACATAAAGGTGAGTAACTAAGAAATACCTACGTAATAGCTAGAAATTTCACAGCCAGGACACTTTTGTGAACCCCTTGTTAGTTCAAAGCTTTCCTAATTTTATTTCAATGTGAACAACTGAACCAATTTTAAGTCAACATCAACAACCAACGGAAAGTTTTGGTGTTAGGAAAGGAATTCAGAACTTCAGATTATGATCAAAAACGATATTAGTTTTCTCCTCCCTGTCACTGAAATAATTTATATAGACTAAAAAATCTGCAGGTGAAAATAAATGGCACACAAAACAATATCTTAATCCTTTGCTTGAAAAGTATACAACTCTTAATAATTTATAAATTTCCATAGAAGAGTTCATGCTGGAAAACTGTTTGCATGAAATAGCTTAGTTATTTTTTTCACCAATTTATTGGGGAAATGACATTTTATAATCTTAATTTTGAGAGATGGAAGAGCTTTTATATATTATGTATGAATTAAATGACTGTTAATCAGATGTCATAAAGTTGTATCTGTTAGTACAAATGTTTGTGGGTTGGAATATTCTTGTACTTAGTGTAATAATGTCACCTTTTTTTTTCATCATTGCATCTGCAAGTGGCACATAATCTGTAATTAATTACTTTTTATGTCTGAAGGATTGTTTCTAGTATTATGCTAGCAGATGGTATAACTAATTTAGTCCATTTTAGTGTAGAAAATGAATCAAATTTTGTGCTTTTGATATCTTCACCTATTTTTTTCTTTTTGATGCTGTGCTTGCATAAATATATTTCAACATACAGAACACCCAGGAAGCCACATGACACAACTGTAATTTGCAGTGAAAAAAAAAGTATCAAAACAATGAACAGCAATCCTATTGACAGCATATACCCTCTCAATAGTGCATTTGAACATACAATCTAATCTGCAGCAAATGAGAAAATAATTGTGGTTTATGACTGACTGGCTGCCATGATGGGGTTCTCAGCCGACCAGAGCTCTCAGGTAGGTAGGCTGTTGTCATGACCTCTTCAGAGTAAGACCAATGTACTTCTAAATGTCTCAGAAACAAACCCCTACACTATATCAAGATACCACCCAGAACAACTCACTTCTTCAATGGAGAAACCAAAAGCGGCTAAGTGACAGAACAGGAGAAAAAAAGGCTGTAAGAGACAACCCTCTGGCTGCCTACTGCATCCTGGCAGTAAAGTCCTTGCCTAGAACTTCAGTTCAGTGTCTGCCGTCTCAGTGCTTTCCTGGAGTGCACTAAGAAACGTGAAACTTTCAGACAGACCCAGGCAGAGCTGTGCTCCCTGTGCCTCTCAGCAGGCTCTCCCTTCTTTCTCAAGCTGTACACTACCAGCTCCTCACCAAGATGTTCCGTGCCTTGTCCCCAACCTGCCACACTGCACAGTAGGGAACAATCTCCCAGCCAAGCATGCTCCATTGCTGAGCCACTTTCTTTCTTTTGAAAATTGTGTGACACAATGGCATAAAACATCCTGGAAAAACAACAGACACCTGCCACAAAAGCATTTAATAATCCAGTATTTTCAAGGGGATGGTCTTTGAGCATTCTGCTGGGGCACATAAATCTGCCCACTTGGATTTTGGCAAGTGTGCATCTGTTCTATGGTCTTCTCTCTGTTCTGCACCCATAAATGTTTCTTCCATGTGCAACGGCCCAGAGAACACACGCCTTGGTTAAGCACTCGCTAATAACCTTGTTATCTCTGTGTCTCAGACCCTAGCCATAACCACCTATCAAAGAAATCTGATGGCTTTTAGTTATATTTACTTGCTGGAAATAAGGAGAGGCCAATATTACAGAGATACCTACTTGATACAAACAACCTTCATTTGTAGCACAGGATACACGCTACATGTCATCTGAGAGCTTCTGATACCGGTGACATTTACATGTCAGCTTATATAAAGGCTAATTAGTTTAATAATATAATATTGTTTTTATTATTTATCTTTCAAAATTTTAGTATGGTACCACATAAATAAAAATAAAAGCATCTATGAGACAGTGGATGTTCATTCTGAAATAAAATATCAAAACATATTTTGTCTCTGTGGGTTTTATCTGTGAAATCTGCAAGAAAGTAAAGCTATTGGTGCCATGTGTTTCAGCCCTTGCTTGGAAGAAATTCTAACTTAAGTTGATCCAAATAGATTTTTAACAGTGAGTTTAAACATTAAAGCTATGAAGAATACACAGCCCATATGAAAACTAAGGTCAGAATTATTTCAACCTTTCAGGCACAAATGGATTATATTAAAAGTTCATACTAAATTTATTCAGACTATCCACATTTAATCCACTTTTTTTCTCAACTTTCTGTCACCTCCTGTAAAGTCATTCAAAAAGCAATAAAGGCCAAAATCTTACACTCAGTATGCCTCCTGCTAAGTAGACTACATGTTTCCGAGTTTCCTAATGGCAGCAATGAGGAAGCACCTACTCTCTCACCACCCAATGAAGCTGGAATTAGTCCAAAACCTTAGGGATTCAAGACAACCTATTAACTAACTGCATTCCCATTCCCTTCACCTACCCTTAAAAAAACAATATTAATGGAGGAACAGTTAATGTCTAAATCATGTAGGAGACAGAAATTCCACACATGGCATGTCAGAAACTTGTTCCTTCTTTTCTGCATCACATGAAAGTCAGGGCAATGTCTAGCTAAAAAGTATCATGACAAGGTAGGACTGGTACTTTAATAATAATAAAACCCCTCAATATGGATAACCAGCGTAGCCCAAATACTGCAAGAAGACTTGGAAAGAATACCATAGAACTTGTGAAAACAAAACAATTACTTCAAAAAATAACTTCAATTTGTCTCTACCATCTGTTTCTGCATCGACTTAATGCTGCTCTGTGATGAAGCTTCCTCCTTTACAGAAGTGTACATAGGCATTTATTAAAAATAAAAGAAAATTAGGCATCTAGATACTTATGTGATGTTTTTCAGACATACACATATACACAGGCATTCAGATGTTCTAATTGAAATATTTCAGATATTTGAAAAAAAAATGGTTTCTACAACAGCTATTTTAACTAGCCATGTACAACACATTTCTAGTTAAGTTTATGTTCACTTTGTAATTCCTTTTTAAATGCATAAATTTTTAACTCAACAAGATTACCATACTGTCAGGAAGTCTTTATGAAACATTTTAATTAGCAACAGCTGTTGAAAATTATGTCCTATATCAATTATCATTTGTGCACGTAAATTGGTAACTAGTTCCTTAATCCCTTCTGTAGAGGAATGCCATGACCTCTGTTAGCTACTGTACAAAATTGCATACATTATAATTCAGCAGTGATCTATGGTTTAAATTTCTGTTTATCCAATCAGTTTATACTACATTAGTGCTTTATGACAAATTTCAGTTAAATAATTTTGAATTGAAATGGGATAGTACTATTCTGTCATAGAATAAATAACATGAAAGGTATGACATTTCTGAAAGAATAATTCTCTAAGATAATTATTTTACTGCAAATATGTCATTCATACCAGAGTACTTGCTGACTTGAAATGTCAGACCAGTAAAAATCCCATGGGAAATTGTACACTTCATTCTAATAACTGTACTGCTTGGACACAGGTGTCTCAATAGGGAGCAATATTTAAGAAAAATAAAAAGGGAAAAAAGCCCCGACTTCTTAAAACAAATATAAAAGAAATAAAAGCAGACAACAAGAAGAACCAACAGGAACTGACAGTAATAATTCTGTCATCTGGTAAGTAGATGGAGAGCAGATTTTGTACTATGAAGAAAATAAGCCAAGAAATTGCACTAACTCAGAATGTTGCACTAACAGAAAGAAAAAAATAAAAGACATTGTAAGAGGAATTCAACACCTTGCTCTCTAGACAAGAGTGATAGTTATGGTGGATTATCCTGAACAACCTCCTCCCCCACCCTTCCATTTAATAATGACATAATTCTGTGTCATTGCTTCAGTGGCTGATACTGTTTTGCAAAATCTCATTTGCAAAGTCCAAGTGCACATTTTCAGCAAAGGTGACCAAAAGGCTACTACGCCCTCCCCTTCACTTATTAGCTCTGCCCTGTACTATGTTTACACTTCGTATCACTTAACCTACAGGCAGGTGCAAAGGCTGCAGTCTCCATTCAGATGAAGACTGCATCTGCCCCTGTCCTACCTCTCAAATTATTCCTCTCCCCCTAAGGGTACACATTCTCTATAAATTACATCTATGCTTTAAATCTGCCTTCCTGTCAGACAAATCATCATTTCTTCATTGTATATTCAAAGTCATATGGTTGGTAAGTGGGTATTAGTAAAAAAAATGTTTGGAATTGCAGTGAGTACCATCAGCAAGTGTGCTGTGTACATTAAAATGCCATGATAACACATTCATCCGATCAAGTCTGTATTTGTGGTGGCCTGACACTGTGGAGACGTGAGAACTGGGGAGAGCTAGCTAGCTGTCCACCAAAATGTTTTCCAAGATGAGCAACAATAACAATTACAATTTGTTTTACTGGGAAAACTTGCTTTGATGTGTATATTGCAGCTGCTACTGAGGAAGCAGCTGTGATACAGGAATGAAAGATCCAGGAAAAACTCCAGAGCCAAAACAAACACTGACATATTCAGTGGTAGTAATACTTTAGACCATGATGAGGACCGGAAGATGGGCATTTTCAAATTCCTCAGTGTTAGCAAGCAACATGCAAAGTTTAGGTATATCAATGTAGCAGAAGCTGCATCTTGATTTTGGCCAGTGTGTAGTTCTCACCAGTTGACAAATAAAGATGCCACTGGTACTTTTTATCTACCACAAGAATTTTGCTACATTGCAAAAACACAATTCTCTACATTGTTCCTGTGTCTATTTAAGCGCCTATGAATATTTAAGCACTAGTTTCACTATACAAACTTTATGAAGCTCCTATTAATAATTTACAGAATGTGTCTAAAATTCCATCACCTTCAATAATACAGAGGAAAAAATAATTTATTGCTCATTTAGAACATAGGCTTCTAAACAATAAAGCTAGAAGTGCTATTACAGCTAATAGAAATTGGGAATATCTAAATTCTCCCATTAGAATTTTTATAACTGCTTTTTAGAAGCATGCTGATTGTTTATGAGCTTTTGAGATCAAAGAAGTGAGGGGAATTCCAACGGTTGAAAGCACAAGTTTTGTTGTTGTTGTTGTTCCATGAAATTCAGTTTAGCTTTTGTTGAAAGGTAAACATATACTATTTCTCTCCCCTGGGTTTGTTGACATCTTGCCAGTGAAGAAATAAACACAAAGCATTCTGAGATTGCATCTGGATTGTCAAAATGTGAACAAAGCACACTATATGTAGACCAGTGATAATAAGGTAAGTTGAATAAAGGAACAAGATACAGACAAGGAAATAAGATTTCACGCCACTTTTCCAATACTCCCTGGGCTAAAGGAAGCTGGGCTTATAAACCATGAACTGTGTATAATGCATGGCTCAAAACGTTCAGTGTATCTCTTCTCTACTCCTGGTGGCACCATGTGAGACAGATACTAACCTCACTCACAGTGAAAAGAAAGAAAGTCCAGATGGACTTGGTTTCTTTCCACCAACCCTCAAGCTGAACTCCGACTCAGCAAAGCATCTCTTCTTTTCCTTATAGTCTTTTCCTGATGGCTACCAACTGTACCTGCTTCTGTAGCTGCTCTAGCAGCAGCCTGTAGTGAATGTCACAGTTTGGACACTTCGTGATTCTGAAAAGGAACATTGTAGGAATCAGTATTTTTATCTTCTGGGTTTTAAACACTCCGACTCTCCCTAGACCCATCCCCAAAATATACAAAATTATTTACAAGATAACCACCTTAAGAAAGTGATCATCCTAAATACTGTTTTTACTGCTAAATCTAGTCTTACAGCTTAGCAGTTGTATGATCATTAAGTAATTAAGGCAATCTGATGTCTACCTGACATTTCCATCTCCTTGCTTGTGCCAGCTCTGCTTTAACCAAAGGGTTTCCAGCTTGATAAATTGGCAGCTAACCCAGAAAACAAAAAGAAAAAAAAAAGGAAAACAAAAGAGGAAAAATTTTTTTGTTCTTTTGAGTAGTGTTCTCTGAGTTGGGTTCAGGAGAGAAGGCGTACCAGTGCAGAGGAAATGGCAGAGTGGCCAGGACCCTGGAAAGGAGACACAGAACTGTGCAACAGCAAGCCTTTACGTCTGTTCAGCCATCTCATCAAACATCACCCTTTATTAACTTTTTGACATTTAATGATTTTTCAAAATAGCTTATTTTCTATATCATAATACCTACTTTGAGTTTCTCTTTACAGTTTGCCAGAAGTGAGAAAGGCAGGATGTACTTTAATTTTCTTCTGTATTTATTGTAATAAATTTTGCAGAGTAAACTGCCCCATTTAGAAATTATACTGTATGATCTCCCCCATTTCTTTTGCTTTCATTAAATTATATTGAAGATGTCACCTCAAAGGGGGTTGTATCAAGACCTCATTTACAATCAATTCTTTTCTTTTTTTCTGTTGTTCTCCCTCAAACTTTCTGAAGGATGATTCAGTGACAAATATGTTCCATTACTTGCAGTATCTGAAGAGCTGAAAGGAAAAAAAGATGAGATGATGAAGTGGACTCTTATATAAATCTTCACCCTAAAGAGCTAAATTGAGTACTAGATACATAATTATGCTAACAAGAAGAGTGGACGTAAATTTTAAAAAAAGAAACCTGAAGCATTCTAGTGTCCATTGACAAGCTAAGAGATTTGGGCAGTTTATGCTTCCAAGCAATTTTCTAGAATTGCTTATCAATGAATGCTTCAATATGTAGTTAGCCAGACACAGGCTGATAGGGTCTCTGAAATATCATCACATCCTCTCTGAAGAAGCTACTGAACAAATGAAAGAAATTGTTTACTTTACCAACTGTGCTGTGCCCTAGCAGTGGATATGCTAAGGAGAGCACAAGAGCTTGCAAAACTAGTTCTAGCCAGCTGAGCAACAGAGATAGGGAAGGCAAGAAGGGAGAAACTGCTGTCTGAAAGCAAGGTTAATGCTGGATCATAAAGATCAAGAGTAATGGGAAATTCACGAATGTAAAGAAGAAAGAATAGGCAAGAGGGAGCTACAGAGGATGGTGTCCAGTTGTGCACACACACACACACTTTTTAGCTCTGAGAAGATGAAGGAAGATGACTGCAGAGGAAAGACATTCCATGATTCAGATGAAAAGACAGGTGAATCCTAAAATATTTGAATGATCTTGACTTAAGACCCAAAACAGTTCTAGAACAGAGATAATGAGTTTCCAGCTGTGGCCACCTGAATAGGCTCATAGCCATGTTAGTTGTCCATCAGAACAGTTCCCCTGGAGCTGAGCTGCTTGTCTGACCTCCAAACAACAGGAGTCATGAAGATAAAGGTCTTGTTAAACCATCTAACATAACCCACCTGAATGTGACTGAACAGTTTGGGAAGAAATCATTCAAAAATTTGATGCAGCTGAAAAGATGGAAACCCCTGGCAAAAGATTTGTGGTGAACAGTGAGAGCTAGTGTGGGCCAAAAACCTGTAGTGGGCACAGCTGAAGCCAAACAAGGCCAGGTGTCTGTGGCCAAAGATCAAGGCAGGCCCAAGAAATAATGGGGCTAGTATTACAAGACACATCTATGGCAGGATAGTGATTATCCTAAGTGGGCTGTGACACCAGAAAGACACTGCAAACTACTTGTTGTCTTCAGTTCACAGAAAGTCAGACTGAGTCAACACTCAAATTAATCTGATGTTTCTTTATTTCACATATCCAAATGTCTTTGCAGGTGGGGATCAACATATGAGCAATTCAGATGACTTCATAGCTCAGAGAGGATAAAAAGGCAGTTTACTTGTAAGAAGGCACTTCATAAGCTGAATGGATACCACAGTGACTGCACACCCCTGAATGAAGGCATTCTTCCTTCTGCCATGTGAACTGCTCTGTGATATTTGAAGAAATAAACATATTTAGCATTCTTCCATGACATGTTCACATTCTGTTTGTCACTTCTGACTTTCAAATAACCCTTGTATGTAGCCAGTTTTTACTATGTAAATGCTTAGGTACGCAATCTGCAGACATGGCTATTTCTGCACAGACTATTTATATACACAATGATTGGGGGTTGCAATACATTGTATTGTACATTAGATGATACAGGTTAGATCTGTAATAGGATATATACATATGCATTACATGATCACACTCACTACAAACCGTCATATATGCATTTATAATACCAAGTATATGCCTACCACACAGAAAGACTTCAGCAGAAAGAAATATGCTTAAGTTGCAGTCAAGTACTCAAAAATTTTAAGCATTGGTGTTAAAGTTTTCCATGCTACTTAGTTCAATGAAAATGAACTTGATTCAGCACATCCATCGCAAGGTGCATTCTATCCGTTACACTGGGCCTGTGCCTCAACTGAATGGATATAAGAGACAATACTTGGAGCCACAGAAGGCACTGAGGCATTCCAGACACTAAGTGTTAGAACTTTCAGTGTCTTCCCCACTGCAGAAATTCATAATTCCCTTGTGGATACCTAAATTTCCACGTAAAGTGCTACAGAAGAGTTCAACTCCTAACAGTGGGATTTGCTGACACCAGCAAGTTCAGCAAGAACTGAACTGGTCAGATGCATGAACAAAAGAGCAGGACTTAGGTACTGTTAAGACTACATTCAAATGTTCACTGCATAAAAAATACAATATTAATTAGAACACGAACCAAAAGCCTGATCCTCTTCTCCCACTGAAGCCTTCAATACAAATCCTTGTCTTTCTCTACATTTATCGTAACTCATACGAGTCATCACAAAATGGAATAGCTTCAACATGAAATACTGAGAGAGTTTCAGTTTAGAATAACCTGACAGGACTCACCTGACACACAGATGTTGAGGACGCCAATGTGGGCATCTCACAGGAGTGTTGCGGCCACCAGGGTGCCTGACTGCACATTATGTGTTGTTGCACATGCTCTGAATAGGGCTATCAGATGGGACCTCACAGCTGAAAAAGCTGAAAGACTGCCTTTTTCTTAATTTTTGGTAAGGTGTGAAGGAAGAACACAACTGCAGGGTTTTCAGGACTGATGTAAGACATGACAGGAGTATAGGTGGCTGTGGAGTACTGCCAGTCAGAATTTTACGACATCAGGATTTAATCATAATTTTGTGAACATCAGAAGTTCTTAAAGCTTGTCTTAGGTGACTACAGTGTTGTTTAGGTACCAAAGTCTCCTTCATAAAACTAGTCCTCATTACTTGTATTTGTTCAGTATGTGTTCTTTTATATCTTCTCTCCTATGTACAGTACTACTCTTTGTAGAAGACATTCCTTAATTTAATCTTTTGCTATACACTTTTTATCACCAGATATTCAATTGCTTCACCATCTGACACATTACTGAATTTATCTCCGCATATTCTTGCAGGGAGATAACTCCCTTTTACAAACCAAAGCTTAAAAAGATTTAGGCCAAAGCTATCCACTTGTTTAAGTTCCTACTCTGGCTAACTGAAATTATATCTATAGAGATATGTCCAAAGCAGGACATCCATAAACTCCCTTTGCTTAGCCCTTGTGCAAAACAGATTACAGGACACTGAATTAGCAATTGAGGAACATGCAGTGAGTAACCACTTTTGTAAACTGCGGTTTATCTGACTTGCCCAACATCGCATAGGAATTTTGTGGCAGGGGCAGGGAAGACATCCATGTTGTTAGGATGGTTCTCCCTTAATCATACATTATCCACCTGTAATTCACTTCTCCATTCACTATTCCCTTTTTAATTTCTAAAATGAATGGTACAAAAGATGGTTAATTAGGTGCTCTACAAAGTCTGAGCATGCTCCATGAAGACATTCCCTTTGAAAGTGATTGGGGTGGAGCTCATGTCATCTACCTTAAGCTATTTAAAATGCAAATGTGTAGTCAAAGATTATTTTCCGACCTTCCTCTGTAATCAGTGGGATAAGATAGGCACCTCCAAAAGGTGAGTAATCCCATACTGAAAGCCTGTCTAAGGCTGAATGAACTGCCCTCTGGAAGTGTTTAGATGTATCCATTAACTACAGAGAGTACCTAGATGACTAGATACCTAAATTTTTAATGGCTCAAGTTGAGTAAGATGAAGCTCAACTTCTGTGTTTTAACGTGTACCCGAATCTTATGAACAGTATAAGTGTCAGTAAAAGTAATACTGTGACCATCCACAACTGCAGTTTCAAAAATAACTCAGATCTTTGTCTGACACCTGTAGTGGCCTTCATGGGTAAACAAACATGAGTAGTTATCTACCTAGACCTTAAAGTACCAGAAGTTTGGGAAAGTGAAGTCAATACTAATCCTAATTTTTTGTTAGAAAACGGGATTTGTACAAAGCTTTTCAGTAAAACAGGATACTAACAGCAAAGTGGCCTCGAGAGATAAGAGGCAATAATCAAGTTAAACAAGTATACTTAGTGCCTTAGCAATCAGTACAGAGGAAGTCTGTCAACAGGTAATGTCCAAGTGAAACAACAGTTCTTGAACATCAATTTACCAATTAGGAAGCCAACAGAAACAAGAGCATCTGAAGATCAGCATATGATCCCACATTCATAAATATTACTAAGTCACTCTTTGATTAGTGAACAGAATCTGATAACTTCCTACGACAAATGAGGAATCCTTTATGTCATCAAAACAGTACCCCAACTGTTGCTCTGAAAAAATTTGTAGTTTAAAAGTGCTTTCACAGTGGAAATTACCCTTTGTAGAAATAATCCTTTTCATTTGGAGGAGGCTGGGAAAAGTAGGTAAGGTGTTCCACATGGATGAAGGACTCTACTAACACAGAGCAAATTGCAGGTTCAAGACCCAAGGGCAGACTCTCTTAAAAATTAGTAGTCTTCACTCAACTACATTATCCCACTGAGGTATCCTTACAAGTTAAAGTAAAGTAAACGTATTTATGCCTGACCAAAATAAAACTTGATCTAATAGATTGTTACATTTTTATAAAACTGATTTTGTCACCAAACGTGAGAATGTTACACTTTTGCATATTTATTTAAATCTTTGTTAGTTTTGTGTTATTAAAAGGAGGACAAAATAAATACCTTGTGCTTTTCAAGAGAGATTATATTTTCCATTATGATAGGAAATTCATAACTCAGAATTCTTTATACTAATGAGAACAGATAGGGTTTGAAAATCAAGAACGCAAATTAATCAGGTTGACAGTTTTTATATTTAGATATTTCATCCACATCAAATACCTACCCACTGTGCAAATATATTTTCCTTCTATCATTACCATGCAGCTGCCTGATAAATATGAAAGTAAAAAACAAACACAAAAGAACAACCCCAACCCAGGAAAACAGAGGTTTACATCACCTCCAAGATTACAACATAAGAAATAAATTGGTAGCCTGACTTCTTCTAATGCTAATGCTCAAAAAAATGTATGTCTAGCAACCACCTAAATTACAAATGAAATGGTTCAAATTGACAGAGGTAAACACGTACTCAGGCAGACAGGAGTGAGAGTGAAATAGGATTAAGTTGGTGAAAGAGAAACATATCTTTAAATAAAGTGCATTTGAAAGGTTTGGCAAACTTGCACTGGAATTTTTTTTTCACATTTAGTGTCTTTTATTGCTCTCCGCATGGTACCAGCAATCAAGTTTCATAGTATTAAAAATATAATTACATGACAACTTTATTATCATTATCAATGAAAACTTTCCATTCTTATTTTTGGTTTCAAACATTAACTTTCATTCCTTATGTCCACCTCACAAAACTACCTCAAAATCTTTTAAGATACACGTGGCATTTCTTTATTTATTTCCCTCTGTGTGACATTACAACCCTCCTCACAAGCCATTTTTAAGATTATGAAAAAATTTTAGACTACTGAAAATTCCTCAGTGAATTATGTGAAATCAAACCTGAACAATCCACAGTGTATTCTACTTCTCTGCATGGCAGCCAGCTCTATTGGACTGTAGAAGAATCAGAAAGAAGGAACTCTCAGATTTTATTCATACTTCTCCCACTAACTGGCTTTCACATTCTGCACTTCCACAGATTTTACACTGTCTAGTCATGCCCTACTTATTTTCCTGAGGCATGTAAATATTATCACCTAAATTACAGCTAAGGAAAACTACGTATGCTTATCAGTTGTCTGAGGTCACAAACAAGTTGGTATCATTACCGCTATTGCAACACGTTCACCTTAAGTACATTTCTGGATAGGTCGAGACAGGAAAAGGCAACTAGTGGGTCTTCTGGTGCCTATATGAGGCAAGTTCCAGAAAGGTGCTCAAAAAAGTTTTCTTTTGGACAAGGTTCCCCAAGAAAAGAACTTTCAAAATCACTAATTAGCTCTTAACTTTTGTATTTATATGTAACACATAAGCACAAGAAATGATTTATGAAAATTTCTCATTTTTACTTCAAGAATTTTGCAGGTCCATGGTAAGTTTTCAGTCCTGGAAGGTAAAATGCCATCACCAGAATTTGCATGAAAACTGTCCTGCACTCAGTTCTAAGTAAATTTTTCTAATGGGACACATAGACATAGAATAGTTGATTACATAAAAGACCAGATGCAAACTAATCCGATAGATATTTTCAGAAAACTCTGCATGATATTTGTCTGTCGCACAGTATTTTACCTACCTGAAAATTAAACTGAACTGTATTTGTTTAGCGCCTACATTCTGTAGAGGATGGTTCTGGCCTTTGTTATAAAAATTAATTTAGTCATCTGTTTTCCCCTCTAATTCTGTTGGGTTGGTCACTCTTTCTTCCTGTTCATCCTGAAACGACTTGTCTTTTATCTGCTGTGTCCTGTGTGATAACTAGGGAACTGTTAGCATGGTAACTCTTCAGAAGATGACAGAAAGTCACCATTTTGAGAGTATCATAACATGTAAGAGAAATGCCCTGGGTACCAACATGTCCAACGTTCAGTTCTAGGCTTCACTTAGTGTGTGGTCTTAAACAAAAGCTTTATTCTGCATCATCCTTTCTGTCACCACTAACAAGGACTTAGCTACATACTAAATATAGAATTTGGACAAACTAATTAAGGCTTCTACAGCATATGTGCTATTAATGCTTGCAAACAATAATGTTTAAGACCATAATTTAAAATTGCTATTATTCATCATATAAAACAAACAAAACAAAAAATAAGATTTTCTGAGCATAGGTCAATCAAGAGGTACTATCACTTTTATTAAAGTTAAAATTTTTTAAAAATCCCCATCTCTGAAATCTTACATCTCTCTTCTGAAATCATTACATATTTAGCAACATGTATGAGTCTTTTCTCTGCCTGTAAAATGACAATTTTTCATCATTAAAGTAGGAAATCACCTCTGACCAGCAAGACTCATCCTCTGTATTACTAAAAATGTGTTTCTTTGTCTGAAAGCTCTCTCCTCAGCCTGACTCTACATTATATTAGTGTTCCAGATTAGTGTCAACCTAAGTAATGCTTTCTCCTTAGGTGGTGTAGTATTACACACATTTATTACTCATTTTATTTACTCCTTTGGAATGAAATTGCTGTCCGCCCTCCTGGAATAGTAGATAATTAACTCTTTAGAAATAAGGTCAGTGTTTTGGTAGACAAAAAGCTCTTCCTGAAAGTGAAGTGAACAAATATGTACAAAGATTATTACAAAATGTATGCAACCATTTTGACCCCTGAGAAAAGCTGACAAGCCAGACCAGAAAATAAATTACAGTGTATGAACTCTGGCTCAAAAAGGAACAACTTTGATAGTTCACTAATACATCTCACACTCAAGGAAAAGTAAAAATATGGAGAAGAATGTGTTCCACCACTACCAAACAAGCACCATCTTTTCAATCTAAAAATTTAACACAGCACCACTGATTCTAAATGAGCTTTTGTTTACCCCCTCCAACATACATACCAAATGCCTGGTAGTCTTGAATCAAAAAGCACCTTTATAGCTTCATATAGACTTTTCTCCAGGTATGCTCATCCAAGAGAAGCATTAGACATCTCACATGATCCCCTGAGACTTACAATGTGGGTCACACACAGTTCATTTAGATAAGCAGCTGATCTCCAAGAGCTTTTCCAGTCCCAACCTAAATGCTGAGCATTTTCAGTTTTGCTTCACCAAGGCTTAAAATGTACTCAGTGTACTCAACCGTAGAGCAGTAGACATATTCAGAGTAATACCCAAATCACTGTGCTAACTAGGTGCGATGAGAAACTACTAGAGGGAGGGAGGGAGGGAGGGAGAAAACACGGTAATGCTAGGTTAGTATCAGACATGAAGTCTCTAATTCATTAACCTGCACTGTAATATAAAACCTGAGAGAATAATTGAATGTTTCTCTCACTGAGGGGCCTCTGACTGACAGGATGGGAAGAAGTCCCTCTATATCCATACAAATGAATGGATATATATGTCTGTCTTTCTGCCTCTGAACCAGAGGTGATCAGACATAAAGAACAGGCAAAGTAAATCTTTGCCTCCTGTACAGAAACACTACATTAATTGCTGTGGCACTGAGACATTGACAGTAAAACGTGGAAAAGAACAGGAGGAAAAACAAAAGCAATAAATACATTTAAATAATAATAGATTTGTAACACAACTGTTTCATCATCAAACAGTACTCTGGGTTCAGTTGTGTTGTATGTCAACAGAGCATACAAATGGTTGTGGTAAACTCAAGACCAGCATGAATTACACTGGTAAAAAAAATTTCTAAATCTATTTGTGCCTAAAAGGACAGCCCTACAGCATCAACGACAACTATGTGAAGAAGATTATCTGTACCTCTCCCTTTCAGTTTGCTACTTCCCTGGCTACAATTTGCATGGAACAGTAGAGCTTTGACATGTTTGGGTAAGGTTTATGTGAAAAACCCAAGTGGCCTCAATGAAAGAGAAATAGCAATAGAGTTGGCTTTCTTGGTGTAGGATCACTCACTGGGTGGATATGACAATTATAGCTCCAAATATCGAGGTGATGGGTAACGTTTCAAGTATTTAAATAAGCCTAAAGACCCTTTCACTCAGAAGTGACCAAATCCAGCACTCAAAAGCAAAGAAGTTCTAATCTTACAGAAAATCAGTGGGGCATAGATATCTGTTCTACTTAGCAACCAGGAAATTGTATACAATGTGAAACTCTGGTACATAAACACTGCAAGTATATATGCTGTATATTTGTTGCTCGTGTTTGAATAGGGAGGTTTTCTGTCTCTGTGTACTGAAATGTGTTAGATCAATACTAGACCTTATCTGCAAAGAACTCAGTGCCCTTTCTTTTATTCCATCTTTGGCTGAGCATTTCCTACATCATCACACTTCCAAAGTGTGATGTGAGCTGAGCGTTCCTCACACTTCTAAAGAATACCATCTTCAAGAGATCTGCAGAAAAATAAATCCCTTTGAGTTTACTGATGTTACTTAGAGGCTTAGTCCTGCAGGAAACTGTCCTTTTTTCTTTATTGCCTTAGAGGGTAGCGCCTGTCCTGCTGAACACATTCGGATTTGCAGGTGGGTGGGGCATGGCTTTGTTACCTTTTGGATGTATTGTTCTCCAGGGGACACATTGACAAGCACAAACATGCTCTGAGGGCTATATTTCTGGTTGTCACAGGAGGTCGAAGAATCATATAAAAACTCCTCATAACTCTTGAAAAATATATCTAGATATCACTCATTCTCTTTCTGGACAAGGAAAATATGTTGAGGCCACATTCCTAGTGGCTCCTCTGAAATCAAATCAGGGTTTACAGTGATCTAGTGGTTACCTAGGCCTTGTCCTGTGTCTCTGCATGAGCAAGATTTCAGCAGCCTGAGAGAGTAATACCAACTGAAAATCTTTCAAATACGAGAAGCAGTTCAGCACAGGTTTTGTCTTCCTGAGGTTTAATCTGTTTCTTTCTCTAAAGGCTCATGGCATCACAGCCAACATCCCCTGCCTCTTGCTCAAATACCTTATACATGCAGATACAGTTAAGAGTAACCTCTTTGATTCTGAGGTCTTAGAGGTAGATACTGACATTTTATGATCTGGATGTGAAGAGTCTAGTATGAAAAAGGGCCCTGATCTGGGACCTCTGGGCAATGCTGCAAGACAAGCACTAATTACAGGGATGTCATCTTGTTATCTCAGCAAATGAGTGTAACACCTTAATTTTCCTTCTGGCTCTTCTTCCAACTACCTTTGTTGCCTTGACTTAGCTTTATGTCCTTCTCCTGTAAACACAGATTTTAGTCCTGATTTGCTTATCTTATAGCCCTTAGGAGTTATATTTATATGTAGTAAATAGCCATTAAAAACTTTCAGTGAAAAAAACCAAACCCTGAGTTTCTCAAAAAGGTGGTCAAGCACTAGACATAAGAAACAAAGCAGCAGATTAAATACATACATTTATGTATGTTGTCCCTCATTAAGGTAGGCAAACTAAGACAAGGTAATGAGCCACAAGTTCTGACTCCCCAGATGCTCTAAACACAGTCAAGGATTTTAAGCTCACTTGACTTCCTTTTCAAGTATTGTTTTCAAGGATATATTCACAAATATCCAATTAGAATGAAAGAAGAGTTACTACATAGCTCTTAAACCATACTACAAGGCTGTTTTACTAACTGCATAAGCAAAGTTTAATTATCAAAGTTCAGTACCAAAAGCTAATATTAAATACACAGAAATTTAAATATTTTTATAGATAACATGTATTAAGAATTACATAGTCTTCTTTGTTCTTGAAGCTCCCCCCCCCCCCCCCCCCCCAAATTTCTGTAGTCTCAAGACTTTCAGCCCCTTATTGCAACAACACCTCTCTGCCATTAAAGCATTAAAGGCATTAATTTACTGGGGGGGGGGGAGGGAAGGGCAGACTGCAAAGAGAAGAAAAAGCTAAAAAAGCTAGATGTTCACAGCAATGGGGGTTTTCTGCATTTTAATTTTTATTGCCTATTTAAAGCTTTGGCTTATGACTTGCTTTTTCTGAGGAATAAAATCGCACATCAACAGACACAGTGAGATTGATCCAATTAATATAAAGATATTTTTAACTTCCAAAAAGGAAACACTTTCACTGTTGAACAGAGTGGAACTGTGCTTTGTGATTTAACTGTTACTCAGGTTACTGATGGAAGTAAAAAACCTTCTGTTTTAATGGTAATATATTTACAGTTCTATATAAAAGCAATTTCATGTAAAAGTTCACATCCACCTTTCCAGATCTTCTAAACATAAAATGGCCACATGATAAGTATAACAAAGTTTTCCTGTTTCCAGACACATTAGCAAAATACAGTTTAATCAGTAACCTACAATATTAATAATTCTAAAACAGTATCCTATTTTTTAAACCTTGATTGTTACAGTCTTTCCTATTTATAGTCCATATAATATGCTAAAATAATATTTTCGCACAATCCCAACAAATACAATCCCACCCAAAAAACTTCCATCGAATGTGAAAATCAGAAGACAAACCTGGAAAAAAAATCAGGACATTTTTACAAGACTTTTCAGGGTCCAATTATATTCGCCCTGGAAAAGATTTCCCCTTGCGCAGCCTTAAATACGAACTGAATTTCAGTGAAGAGCACCAGTCAAAGCGGGGAAGAGATTGCAAGTGATTTTTGAGTTTCTCGCTGAGCCAAAATTTCAGTGATCTCTTTCTGTTCAGTCTTAGCTAGACGGGTTCGACCACTGTAAATTCCATGGGGTCCAAGCAAATTTACTCCAGTCCAAGCACATTTACTCTAAAAAGTCTAGTGCCATCCTAGCACTTAAAATGATTACATAACTCTTTTTCTTCTTTTTACAGTTGGTGTGCATGGCATGTGGAAGCACGCACAAGGTGAGGGGCAAAGTCTCCATAAAGAAACTTCTCAAGAGCCAACCCAGGGACCACAGCTGTCACCCTGAATATTCTTCCAGGCAACAAAATCATAGGCAGTCAAATCCATCTCAGACTAAAGGCTAACCAAAAAAAGCATCCCCCCCGCCTATGCTGGGAGGTCGTTGCTCTCCTACCTCGCAGGTTTACAGCCAGCGGACGACTTAAGGCACGGGGTTGATCCTGAGGGGCTGCAGGCTGCGGCTCTCCCTGCCAGGGAAGCGGGGAAAAGCAGATGGCGAGGGGCCCGGAGCCCGGCCCGGCCCGGCCGCCGCAGTCCTCCCGTGAGAAACTCGGGGAGTTGTTGTCCTAGGGCGGGCGGGGGGCTCCAGGTCCACGCCCCGGCCGTCGGGCCCCAGGTCCACCCCCCGGCCGTCGGCCCTCGCTGCCGCCGGCAGGACCCGCAGGCCGGGGCCGCCAGCCTGTTCTATCCCCCGGCCGAGCCTCCCCTCGGTACGGCGGGGGGGCTTCCGATGTTCGCCTGGGTTTAGACGGGGGAGGTTCAAAGTCAGGAAGAGCTGTATCTTCCCCTCACTGAGAACATTGCCCAGGAGTCAAAAGAGCCGGCGCGCAGAGGGGAGCTCAAGGCCGGGGGGAGGGCTGGGGGGGTGGAGGGGCGCCCCTTCCCCCCGCACAGGCCGACCCGCTCCCCCCGGCCGGGCTCCCGCCCGCAGGTGAGCCTCCAAGTTACAGCGCCCGGGAGCGGCATCTGTCCGGAGCAACACGTCCTCCCCCCAGAACCAAACAACATCAAAAAAGTATAAAAGAAATCCATCCCATATCGCCCTCCGTTTTCCTCCACGTACCCACGCACTTTACCTGTTTTTATGCCGGGTTTTTAATAAATTCCTTCCAAAGGGAGCCATGATCCCAGCGGCAGAAGCATAACATCAGCGATCCCCAAACAATTCGAGGGTGTTCCCTTCTCCCCTATTTTTCCCCTGAGCGCCTTCCAGCTTGTTAATAGTCACTGAGCGTAGCGATGAGCTGGAAGTTGTGCAATTTACTGCTAACTTTGAACTCCGGCTTGTTGCTGCTGCTGCACCTTTGGAGTCCTGCCCGGCTGCAAACTTGAAGGAGGCGTTTAGGAGCAGGAAAAAGAAAGGAGGGGGGGGAAATACGCACTTGCTCCTGTGATGTGAAGTTATGCACAGAACTTGCTAAATTTTCAGCCTCGTCACCCTCAGGGCACCAGCCGGCAAATGGGAAAGAAGGGGTTTTGCTCCGGTGGGGAGCTCTGTAAAAACACCTAATAAAAGGAATTAAAACTTTCCCCGGGAGGCTCCAGCCACTTCAGGTCAAGTCGTTCAGCTAAACGCCAGCACTAATGAAGGGCAAGCAACAGTTGCCACACCAATTCTCAGTACATAGTAACCTGCCTTTTTCAGTACTTCTTTACAAGGTGTTGGACAAGTAATAGGAAGATGAAGGGAAAAAGTCAGACCACTGTGGCCCCTCTACCCTCCCTGGATTTTTAAGTAAACCATCATGAAAGCCTTCTCACGCTAAAAGCACCTCTGAAAATCTCTTAAGCGTGGCCTAGCAGAGAACAAGTGAGGTTGCAACATGAAAGGCTCAGTGCATACTGCAGGACCTTTTTGTTATGATTTTAAGCTGGTTTCTCCAGAAGGGAAATGAACGCACACTACAGTTCCTGTTCACTGGAACCCCCTGGGAGAGAGAGATTTGGAGTAAAGCTTCAGAAGGGAAAACTTTCTAAAGCTTCTCAGGGAAAAAAAAACAAACAATACTTCCCCCCCCCCCCCCCCCCCTCCCCAATCTACAACAGAGCAAGGGAAAGGGATTGCACCCCAAAGGCTGATGCTGGTGGGTGAAGGTCCTGGGCTGGTGGGCAAGTGGGAAGACCCCAGTAAAGCCCTCTACTTTCTGCAGTTAATTTAACAGGTATGTATTAGATGTAAATCACTCCTTTTTAAAATCTTTTTTGTTCCTTGTTTCTCACATATTACAGGGGAAATTCTTTATGTGGCCGCCCAAAGGTGCAGCACAATAGGGAATTGTTTTATTAACCAAGGGAGATGATTAAATAGGAGCCTACAAGAGTAAGGGCTTATCTGAAAATAAGGCTTTTTCTTTTTCTAAAATTCCTCTTCCTCCCTTAGTCAAGATAGTCACAGCAGCCTGAAGAAAACAAAGCAAAGGCCCATTCCATGGGTTACCTATTACTGGCAGCTTTGGGAATGCCCCACATATTTTCAGTTCAGTCCCACGCCTCTAAATTCTCTGAGCTGTAACTACAAAGAGAGGGACCGGAGCCTCTTAAAAGCCTTGTTTGGGTAATCATCCAAATAACACAAAAATAGGGAAGCTGAAGCGAAACAACTTTTAGATTCCTTATCCTGCTGCCAGGGTAGATTTTAAATAGTCTGATTTTGGTATTATGAACATAAGCACAAACACATTAAATCCATAGAAGTCTGTCCTTTTGCTTTGAATCAGGTCATATATACCTCAAAGAGGGGATTTTCTTTTATCTAAAGGACTGGGAAAATTTTTCGGTCCCTGAGAGATGTTCAATGCGTATTTGGCATAAAAATCAAACCAGTGTAGAATTTTCTAGAGAATAATTAATATACAAATAACTATTTTTATTGGCAGATGTAAAATGAAATACCTTTTTCTACGAATAATATTCACTTTTCATTATGAAAATAAATGGGAACTCGGTGATATTTGTAGCTGATTTTATTACTTCTGAATAGTCATCTCACAATATTAATTTATTCAAATATTAGAATGCCATGTAAACTGTTCCTCTTCTACTAGCAAATGCAAAATAATTTTCAACTTAAAATATGTAATGTGGGAACTCAGTCCCTCTATGCGAGTAAATCAAAATGCTTGTTACATTCATGTAGGTATGCAAAGAACTGTAGGAAAGACTCCAGTTTAATAAGCAGATAATCTTGCCCACAGCTGAGGGAGAAGGTTTTCAGTCTATGCACTTTCACAATTAGGCTAGTGGGTGTATGATAAAGTCTTACAAAGTAATAAAGGAGAGAATCCTAAGAACGAGGAACATTGCTCTTTACTAAAAACAAGACCAAAGGACATTTAGTATACCATAAAGAAGTGAATATTTCACTTGGTATTCAATTAATCTGTAGAAACCAAACAAAATTATTATAGGGGCCAGAAAGATTTACTGAGTTTCTACAAACACATACACAAAAAATATAAAAATACATGGATATTTCTCTTAATAACAGAAGGGACAAGAATTTCCATTCCTCAGCACATAAACCAGTCTCAGAATAGACTAGAAATGGTAGCAAAACATTTCAGAGGGACGGTTTAATTTGGTAGGCAGTGTTGACACAACAGTTCAGTTAGCTTGCCCTTAAACTTCCAAAGTGCTTCAAATTATCTGTATCTGTATGTACACGTCTTTGGTTTTCTTTAAGCTCCAGCTCTGATCTTCCAGGAATATTGGGCCAACATTCCAGATCAGGGCCCTGGCGCTCCAGCATGCCATGTGGACATAAAAAGCAACCACTGCTCAAGTTTTTTGAGTATGATCACCTTCTAATCATGGTTTCTTCATGCAAAAATCTAAAAGGCAAATGGCTGGTAACATTGCATTTTTCACCCATGAGTTGTTAAACTCAGCCAAATAGTTCTCTGACACAGTATCTTTCCCCTAGGAGAAGTAATGAATGAATGGCAGATAGTTTAGTATGCAGGACTCATTTTTTCAAAACACTCCATACAATATGTATGCAATGAACTTTAGGTCATCAGAAAGATTTGTCAACAATTCACTCTGGTATTTAAAGGAGAAGGAAATGGAGTTATAAACACTGGAGTATCACCTACCACCTGGGTAATCTACTGAACAATCAATCTGGATGCAAATCTTGGGTGCTTGATCAGAAAGTTTAAGTTTAATAAATTAAAATGTTTGATTTGCCATCTTCCAAAGCAGCTCACACTGTGTTGTATACATCTCTTTGGCAAAAATATCGCAGCACAGCTATGCTTTAAAACCCAAATTTAACCTAGCTTTAAAACCCAGATTTAACTATAGCATTCTATGGGCATGTTTCAGATTAGTTAGGAGCAGGTGTGCTACTGCTCTCTCCTTCCCTTTCTTACCTCTCTTACCCACCACTTAGTTCCAGTGCCTACACAGTCTCTGGGATCTCATCTGATCCTGGTAAACTGACGTTAATTCATTCAAATTCCAGCCCAGCAACAAAAGTTGTTCCTTCTGTTTTAAGCTGATTGGTGAGGTGATTAGGCTTACATCAGGAGCAGACAAGATCAGTCAGACAGTGTGATTTCCAGAGCTGATACAAGGGAGGAGATGAATTTACTATAAGCAGGACTAAGAGAATGAAAGATAGGAAGTGAAGTGGAAGGAGGACATGGAGAAGGGAGTAAGACCTCTTCCTTTGTGTGGTCAGGCAGCTTGGCAGCTCAATGAAACCTATTCTGAGTGTATTTATATGACATGACTTCATCTAATCTAATATCTTGCTGTCCTTAAAATTGAGGAGGTCTCATCCCTCTCCCACTGGCCACAAACTCCTGACCCTTTCCTTGTGCCAGGTTTGGTTGTCAACAGTCTTTGTGCTCACCCCGTTCAACTTTTTAAATGGATGAAAAATGGACTTGACATAGGAAGGTGAATAAACAGCTTTTTGTTGGGCTGACAAGTTAAATTGGTTTATTGAGGTGTCAGACAATTGGCAGGACTGGCACGTGAGGAGAGAACCGTGACCGTGTGGGTAGAGAGATGTGGGAGGAAGACGTCTCGTCTGAGCAGCCCTGAGCAGCTGGATTGGCTCAGCCATGTTGTGTAACTTCATTCTGGCTGCAACAGTGAGCAGCTCGATGGAGGCAACAAAAGTTACCTTAGGAAAAGGAAAAATTGCCCATTCCTTGCTCTGTATTACTGTGCATAGTCTGCTTCTGGTACCTTGGCTCCTTCATTAAACCATCATAAATATTTATGTCAGCTTTAAGTGCAGCCAAGTATATGAACACAAGGCACTAGACTAGATGGGCCAATAGACTAAGAGGGAAAGGTCAGTGCTGGGATTATAACTGGTTAAAAGGCAGCAAACTGGGTGATCCATCTTCAGGAAGGTTGTGGATTTGTGATGCTCAACTTGCTTGAGAAGATTTGCAGAAGGGGCTCAGAAGACTGGCAAGTGAATGTCATGTTGATGAGTGCAGAGCAATACACTGAGAAGAAATTCTAGCCAAACCTTTAACTGTCACATCTCAGAAACATAATTTATTTGGGGCAGTTCATGAAAAGCCTTAGGTCACTGTTCTATACTGGTAAAACCAAAACCAAAACCAGACAAACAAAAAAGAGATTTAACAATTAATGAGAAAGGAATACATTATGAAGCGGAAAAGCTTATTATGCCACTGTAAACTTTCATTCTGAGACTACATTTTGAATACTCCGGTACCCCATCTGAAAAAAGATATAATGGGAGCAGGACAAATGGTAGCAAGAGAGTTTTAATATACAAAATAGCTTAATATGCAAAGATAAATTAAGTACAGAGATAAGACTCTTGAATCTGAAGAAAGGTTAATATCTGATCATCATAAGAGAGGTCTACAATAATCTATATCATGGAGAAAATAATTCCTCACAGTGTAAGTACAAGGGCCCACTGAAAGAAATAATCAGACAGCAAAGTTAAAATAAACACACACAAAAAGATTGTACTTGTAAGTAAATGACTAAACTGCCCTCTGACTGCAAGTGTCAGGGAGAACAAAAGTATGAATGAGTTAAAAAAGAGATTAGGTAAAACCCTGGAGCATATGGCAAATAGAGGTCACCAAAATCACTGTGTTCTTGGGTCTTTATCACCTCAGTTCAGCTGTTTATCAAACCTCTTTTTCTTTCCTTCCCCTACAGCTCACTAGCTGCTGGCATAGCCCTAAGCACAGTAAACCTCACAGGTTACTTTTGACTTGCAGACTGTGTCTAGATGTAGCATCACCTCAGGTCCTGTGACTTCTATAGAGGACTTCCATGTAAGGATTTTCCCTGCGCTTTAACACAACAAAACAGGCAGCTTGTCCCCTGTAAGCAGATTTTTATTCCATACTGCAGATACAGAGCTATTGTTTATATTCTAGAAGCCCCAAGTACTCCTAAGCATAAGCAAGGAGCAAATCTGTGGATTCAGAGTCAAGTTCTTTGTCTGCACATGACTGTCCCAGTCAGCACATTCTTCATCCAGCCCCAAATCCCTTTCTCTCCTTGTTTACATTAGGTACCGAGACAATGTCTAATTACTGAATTTACCGTTTTCTCCATTTCCAACATTCTCCTCCCTGTGTGTTCACAGTCCTTCTGTAATGGTGTAAATGTTTGTCAGTTAGGTACTTGAACAGTCTGCAATGAAGAGGCTGGAGGTAATTAAGAGAGCAATCGAGGTTTATGAAAGAACATCTTTTTCGTTTATCACACGGACTATTAAATATAATGGCCCAAATAAGCTTTCAGCTCTGAAAATCTTTGAATCTCTGATTACCTGATGCTGTGAGTAAAAACACTACCTCATATTTTCCTTGCTTTTATACTCTTCCCCAAATATCTGGTAGTGCTCCCTATCAGAGACAGGATATGATGCCAGCAAGGCATTTGGTGTGATCTAGTAGAGCAGCTCTTCTGCTAATGATTGGCTGTAACATGACAATTACTCCTCTCCTCGTGTCTTTTCTCCAGTTTTCTAGCAGTCCTTTTTCTTCGCTCTGCAATTTTGAGTAAAGTATGTTGAGACATGGACTAAATTCTCAGCTCCTACAGATTTGCACAGTAATGATGGAAACAGCAAACAGGGTTAAATGATCTATATAATATCCTCCTTTTCTCTTTTTTAAATAATATCATATTATTACTTTCCCTAACAGTTTTTGCAGCATACTGCAGTAGTTTTTTGTGGCTATATTCTTTAGTGTTAAGTGCCTGACTTTAGTGTAACAGCTCTGACTATTGTGTCATCTAAGTAAAAGAGAGCAGTTTAGATGAACTGCTGTGTTCCAAAATGCCATACCTCAGTCACCAATAATTGGTGTAGAGGATTTATCACAAAACCTAAACCTGATCTGAGCACACCTCCAGGAGCCTTAGCTCAAACTGCATCCGTTGTGAAAGGCACATTGGAAATACAGGTACACCAATGAAACTTCCTACTACTGGAAGGGTTTAGAAGTTGAAGAGAAGAGAAACAACTAAAATAATTTTCCTTATTTATAAATATGACAAAAATACTTTCCTGATGCAAATATAACATCGGGTTCTCAATACCTTTAATAAGACTTTTTCTATATAACAATCTTTTCTTTCAGAAGTCATGCTAAATTTGCATAATGTGCTATAACCTACTCACATGTTCTGAAAAAAGATGCTTATTCTTATGCTGCCTACCATCCGAGGATAAGCAGTGACAGTCATTGCAGCATGAGAATGCCCCATAAATGAGAAAAGATGAGCATAGGATTTGTAGATAAGCAACTGACAGTATTATTTTCAATGATCTGAAGACTTAAGCACATAGAAAGTAAAGGAGTACACGGAGAATCTATGGAAATATTTTCAAAACAGTCCTCCTGACTTTTAACCTCAGTTAATGATGGCATGCTTTGCACTCCATTATGTGATTAATAAAGGGAATATTAAGCGTATGCCTTGTGGTGTGCAATGATAATGTCTCATTCATTTCCTATTTCATGGTTTTCTGAGGTTTATGTTTAGTTAGAGCTCTTCCCAAGACCTTGGTTCACTCAGTAGGAGAATAAATGGTTTCAAAGCACAAGCTGGAGAATAACATTATTGTTCTTCCTCTTCCTACCCAAATTTTAATCATGTAAGCTTTAAGGGTAAGGATCATCTATCCACCAGACAGTCTTAGATATAAGGAGTCTTCATGCCCTATTTACAGATTTTACCTCTTTTTTTGAATGTTTTATTTCAAATTGCTTCTTAACAGAGTGATACCTTTTCACTGGAATTAAACTGTTTACATGCTCATGGCCAGGTTTGGTTCTTCAAATACACACATATATGGAGGTAATATTACATTTTTCTTGTGGTTGTATTTCAGAAGTCTCTTGCTAAACTGAGCTGGATCGATTGGTTCATTATTTAACTTTAGGTCATTATTTAATATTTCAAAAGAGGAACTCATTTTTAGGTAATTTAAGTAGATTTTAAAGTATTTAGAAGAACGGACCTTTGCTTCTGGAAATTATTTTCAGAAAGAAACCAGACTGATTGTGCTCTTGTCTACTGAATGAGAAGAACATCTTTTAGAATAAACATCTGAAACAAATGCCCCCTGGAGGTGTGCACTACTCCAGTCATTACAGAGACAGTTCTCATGCTTGTCTTTAATGCCAGTCCCTGAGATCCTGTCAGTACCTGCACTCATTAAACCTATCACTTTTCAACTTTACAACAAAACCCTTGATATTGCTTTCCTGATGTATGCTTCCAGCATGCCTGTTCTCGTCTTCCTGCACAGAGAGATCTTCTCCAGATGTTGGCTCATGCATGTACCAGACACATATTAAGATACAAGTCTTCTCCCCTTGCTATATTCCAGCCATGCATGGAAAATACTCAAACCCTACCTAAACGGGACAATAACTCCATCCCTGTAGTCTGTTTCTGTGAAGGACAGAAACCAGTGTTTACACCCCCTACCCCCATCTCATCTCATCTAGGAGAACATGGAAAGTATCACAGATAATTCCACAGTGGCAGAAAGCTGCTGGTTTATAATCTTATACTGGCACGCTGCCAGTTCATGAATTACTTTTAAAGGAAATTAGGGCATCATGAATAAGAATTCTTCTAATACAAAACATATGAAAATTCTAGGCTGAAGCAGCTTCTAAATCTTTCTCTCACTCCATTTCTTATTAAAAAAAAGTCGGCAGGGTAGGAATCTGCATATGATGTAATACCTGGAGACAATTAAATTCACATTTCTGTGTCCTTTTTTTTGAAGCTTTTGCATTGAAGCCACTGGGAGTTTTGTCTGATCAAGGCCTTCTTACACAAACGAACAACTGCAAATGTGTTAGGAAAGACTGATCTCTGGGACAGTGAATCACAAGTGTTTTGTCTCCTTTAGAAGAAGAAAAAAAAAACCCCTTGAGACTGTCTAGTAATTCATACTCAAAAGAATTTCTTACTTTCATCCTAGCTGGAAAGCAGATTTATTGCACAGAACATTAACTTAAGAATAAACCTGGTGTTAACTTCAGAATAAAGCAATTCAGATAGGACCAATTTAAGACAGAAATAATAATAATAAAATAAAAGATAAAACTGTATTGAGCTTACTCTCCAGGTGGGGCAGAATATTTTATATTGAATTTTCTGGAGTCTTTGTCTATTTCAAATATAACAATACAATCAAAACTGTCTGAGTCCTTCAGAACTCTAAGACACATTTGCTCTTTCACAGATTTAGCATTAGTTTCAATAACGAATATAAGTCTCTAATGAAAAGTTTAGGAGGATTTTACATGCCTGAATGTTTCTGACAGAGATGCCAGAGATGTCATTCCAGACCAACTAATATCAGGAAGATTTTCAAAGGGCAGAAAGCCATATGGGATGCATGCTTGCATCCGACAGACCAAAAAGAAGCAACAGGATGAGACAGTTTGCATAGCAGAGGTACGTATATCAAGACACACATCTCCTGAAGATGTTATCATGATTTAAACTGGGATATAATTCCTCACAATGGAGGATACTTGCCTCCTCATTAATGATTGCTCATGTGAAACTTTTTTGTTCCTCTTGGTCAAGTATTTATTTTTTTCCCAGGTAATCTGTTAATTATTATTTCAGCAAGAAAATTGCCCAAGGCCCAGGTACCTAAACTCTAGAGGATAAAAGGAATATACTCCATTGGTTTCTACCCCATCCTGCTGGCTGCTAGTATCGTAGTTCTTGAAGCACTATAAAGAAAATATAGCCATCTAATAAAAAGGTATAGCAGCTTTTGACTTAGCATTGACTCAGTCCAAATTCGCAAAGTTGTTTGGATAATTAATTCTCACTGATTGTAATACATAGGGATACTTCCACTATTTAAGCCTAGTTACACTGTGCTAGAAGATGTAGCATTAGGGGGAAGATGGTCAATCCCTGACTGACTGTGACTGACTCTGCAGGCCTGTGTGATGGTTTGGAGGCCTTACTCAAAAAACATGTTAGTTGTTTGGGTGCATAAATCTGTGGCCAAGACTGGTATACAATCAGCTATGTAACTACAAAGGGTATAATCTGGCAAGAAGCTGCTGCCATTGAATTGTATATTGAAAAGCACAGGTTCAGCACTGCAAATATGAATGACATCTAGCAGCAGTGTGTGATGGCCAGAGGAGATGGAATGGTTGTTACCCAAGGCAGAGAAGTGTCCTATTGTCTTCTCTCCTCCATAGTGAAAATTACGGTTAGAAACACATATTGAATCTGACCCTGGTACAAGGGCTTGTAGGTTGTGTTATGATGGGGCTGGTGTGTGCACACTGTAAGCATTTTAAAACGCAACTTCAAGCCTATTCAATGAAAATAAGATATACAGGATCACCCAGCACAGGCAATTTGATGAAGTGTATCTGAAATACCGGTTATAAACAAATGTGTAAATAATAGCCGACTTCTTAGCTCTAATGTTTATGTTTCTGAGAAACTTTGGAGAGTGATAAAGTTGGTCAGTGTTCGGTGTTCTCTACTAAGGTCAGTAAGAGCTGAATATTTGAAAACCCATAAAGAGGGTTAATCAAATGAATCTGCCACTTTAACTGAGGCATTGGTCTGTGATGCACATCTTTCTTCTGCGGCTTTAGACTGTATGGAGTAGGAGCTAGCTCCACTTGATGTACCTGTGTAAGCCTCCACAGATAACACGCCATACCTACTAAGTTTTTGAACTCCTTCACACCTTCTAATACCCCTTAGCTCTATAGGTATGCTATCTAACATTATTCTTTCTGCATTAAGACCTCAACTGGCATTTTGCACAGCAAAGAGACCTTGTTTGTGTAAAAAAACTTTTCCCCTTTGGTGATATTCATTGAAATAGAGGCAGAGAGGATCAACTCCAGTGATTTACCTTGCTCGTAAAGATATGGCCCTATGGAGTGAGACCATTGCAACTACATCTGTGCAAAGCTATCCTTTACTTGTGTCCTGGTTTCGACCAGGATGGAGTTAATTTTCATTGGAGTATTTCATACTATGGGATGTCATGCCCAGGGAGGCGGGGCGCTCTCGCTCTCTCAGCTTTTCACTGGGGGCTCACACGGGCCATGTTGTTGCTGGGGGGGGGGGTGGTCACTACGTTCAGTAAGCCACTGCTGCATTTTACTCATTTTCTTTTTGAACTTTTTGAGCTATTGTTACTATTGTTCTTTTGTTATATTTAGTAAATTCTTTCTTTTTATTCAACCCACAAATTAGCTGCGTGGAAGTGGAAACACAGGCCCACCATTTGCCATGGACTGATCCGTGCTGCACTGGAACAAGGTGAAGCCCCAGAACATTTACAGTACATTGATGACATCATTATATGGGGTAATACAGCAGAAGAAGTTTTTGAGAAAGGGGAGAGAATATTCCAAATCCTTCTGAGAGCCGATCTTGCCATAAAGCGTAGTAAATTCAAGGGACCTGCACAAGGGATCCAGTTTTTGAAATGGCAAGATGGACGTCATCAGATTCCAATAGAGGTGACTAATAAAATAACAGCTATGTCCCCACTGACTAACAGAAAGGAAATGCAAGCTTTCTTGGGTGTTGTGGGTTTTCTGGAGACTGCACATTCCAAATTGTAAGCCCTCTCTATCAAGGGACTTGGAAAAATAATGATTTTGTATGGGGCCTGGAGCAGCGACAGGCTTTTGAACAAATTAATCAGGAAATAGTTCATGCAGTAGTCCTCGGGCCAGTTCAGACAGGGCAAGATGTTAAAAATGTGCTCTACACTGCAGCCAGGAAGAATGGCGCTACCTGGGGTCTCTGGCGGAGAGCATCAGGGGAAACTCAGGGTCAGCTCCTGGGGTTGTGGAGTCGGGGATACAGAGGATCAGAAGATCCGCTACACTCCAACTGAAAAGGAGATATTGGCAGTATATGAAGGGGTCCGAGCTCCTTCAGAGGTGATCGGGACTGAAGCACAGCTCCTCCTGGCTCCCCGACTGCCAGTGCTGGGCTGGATGTTCAAAGGGAGTGTCCCCTCTACACACCATGCAACTGATGCCACATGGAGTAAATGAGTCTCATTAATCACACAATGGGCTTGAATAGGGAGCCCCAGACATCCGGGAATATTGGAAGTGATAAATTGGCCAGAAGGCAAAGATATTGGAATGGCATCAGAGGAAGAGGTAACATGTGCTGAAGAGGCACCACCATATAATAAACTACTGGATAATGAGAAGCGATATGCCCTGAGAACCGATGGGTCCTGTTGTGTTCTAGGGAAACATCAAAGGTGGAAAGCAGCTGTGTGGAGCCCCACATGACGGGTTTCTGAAGCTGCTGAAGGAGAAGGTGAATCGAGTCAGTTCACAGAGGTGAAAGCCGTCCAGCTGGCCTTGGATATCACTGAGTGAGAAAAGTGGCCGGTGCTCTACCTCTATACTGACTCATGGATGGTGGCAAGTGCGCTGGGGGGAGGGTTACAGCAATGGAAATGGAGCAACTGGCAGTGCAGAGGCAAATCCATCTGGGCTGCTGAATTATGACAAGATACTGCTGCTCGAATAGAGAATCTGGCTGTGAAAGTACCGCATGTAGACGCTCATGTACCCAAGAGCCGGGCCACTGAAGAACATCAGAACAACCAACAGGCAGATCAGGCTGCCAAGATTAAGGTGTCTCAAGTAGATCTGGACGGGCAACATAAGGGTGAACAATTTCTGGCTTGCTGGGCCCATGACTCTTCAGGCCATCAGGGAAGAGATGAAACATATAGATGGGCTCGTGACCGAGGGGTGGACTTAACCATTAACAGGTAATCCATGAATGTGAGACATGTGCTACGATCAAGCAAGCCAAATGGTTAAAGCCCATTTGGTATGGAGGACGATGGTCAAAGTATAAATATGGGGAGGCCTGGCAGATTGATTATATCACACTCCCACAGACTCGGCAAGGCAAACACTATGTGCTTACAATGGTGGAAGCAGCCACTGGTTGGTTGGAAACTCGTGCCGTGCCCCATGCCACTGCCCAGAACACTATTTTAGGCCTTGAGGAGAAAGTCTTATGGTGGCATGGCACGTCAGAAAGGATTGAGTCAGATAATGGGACACATTTCTGAAACAACCTCATAGATGCCTGGGCCAAAGAACATGGCAGTGATTGGATATATCACATTCCCTACCATGCACCAGCCTCTGGGAAAACTGAGTGATACGATGGATTGCTGAAAACGACACTGAGAGCAATGGGTGGTGGAACTTTCAAACACTGAGACGTGCATTTAGCAAAAGCCACCTGGTTAGTCAATACCAGAGGATCTGCCAAGCAAGCTGGCCCTGCCCAATCAAATCTCCTACATACCATGGATGGGGATAAAGCCCCCATAGTGCACATTAGGAATATGTTGGGGAAGGCAGTCTGGGTTACCCCTGCATTGGGTAAAGGTAAACCCATGCGTGGGATTACTTTTGCCCAAGGACCTGGATGCACTTGGTGGGTGATGCAGAAGGATGGAGAGGTCCGATGTGTGCCTCAGGGAGATTTGATTTTAGGTGAGAATAGCCAATGAACCAGACTGTCAATAACCCTGTTACTGCATTTAGTGCCTTGCAGCATCCCCGTGCCACATCCAAAGCCTCCTGCTCCACTGACTGAGCCAACTCTGCCTCATTCCTCAGCCTTATAGACTGTCATAACAGATAGAACACGAAGTTATGGTCAAATGAACTCAGCAAACGTTGTGGAAGGATGGCCCATAGACTAAGGGAATGATATCTGTGAAACCTGGAAAAAAAAAAAAGTGGGTGATGATTCCTTAGTATGTGTTTGGAAACCTGAGCCTAATGTCAATGGTGTGGAATAAGGGGTGGAGACTGTCCCGGTTTCGACCAGGATGGAGTTAATTTTCATTGGAGTATTTCATACCATGGGATGTTATGCCCAAGGAGGCGGAGTGCTCGCTCTCTCTTGGCTTTTCGCTGAGGGCTCGCACGGGGCATCTGCTCGTCAGGCCGTGTTGTTGCTGGGGGAGGTGGTTGCCACGCTCAGTAAGCCACTGCTGCATTTTACCCATTTTCTTTTTGAACTCACTATTATTACTGTTGTTCTCTTCTTATATTTAGTAAATTCTTTCTTTTTACTCAACTCACAAATTCTCTTCTTTTGTCCCTCCCCTGTCTTACCAGAGGGGGGAGGAGGAGGTGAAGGGCCGGACATGTGGTGTCTGGCTGCCTGCTGAGTTCAAACCTCCACAACTTGTTAGCCCTATCAGTGAATAACAAGCAGTCTCACCAGTTACGAGTGAATACAGGTGGAGCACTTGTTCATCCAGGAGAGACTGGGGACAATGAGGAGCAAAGGAGGAAGAAACTGAAGTTTGTCTCTTTGCCCTAAAAATTTATTCCTGATTTCAAAAAATTTCAGTTTTACCTAAATCAACAAGGGCACCACCAGGTAAATCTCTTTCAAACCTACTTGTAATCTTTGACTGCTAACATATTTTCAGTTGATGCCTAAAGTATTCCATAGATATCTCACTAAAATCAAGAGTTGCAACCCAGGCCTCACTGTTTAAATCAACTGTTCATGTTTCTCAGTGTAGGTACATGAAATATACAGATACAGACAAGCTTAAGTTTTAGCATTTGAGTCATGCTACTCATCTTCTTAAAATTAGGCATGTATGGAGGTGTTTGCAGGACTGGGGCTACATCATCAAGTGATTAGAAAACATTCCCCTCTGGGTCCCAATTAAACATGGCTCCAGTAGCACAAATCAATGCACCAAGTGGGGTGGTTTGAAGCTGAGATCATGTCTACAGCACAAGGCACGGCTGACATCATCATGTTAATCTGGGGTGTGAGCGCTTTGTGCTTGCTGAATCCCCTAGTTTACCTGCAGTTATAACAGCAAACTGTTCTCTTGCCAGTCTAACATATTTCTGTTGGGAGGAAGAGAGGGGAGAGAGAGAGAGAGAAGTGAGCAAACCAAGACTTGATGCCGTTATGATATGGATGGCAATCACAGATGTGGAACTACTGTTCATGACACCTGTCCAGGAGGATGCACTGCTCTGGATGGTTTTGGTAAAGATTGCAGCTCTTCAGCATTCCGTGGGATAAGCCTTACCAGTAAAAACAAGGCTGATGTAGGTTGCCACAGATGACAAACTTTTTTTTTTTTTCCAGAGCAGTGTATATTTATAAGCTGTATTTTCATTTAGACATAGCTATAGTTAATTAATGTTTGTAAAGCACTGAAATTGAATGGTGTTATGCAAATGCAAAATTTTCTTCAGATGCAAACCCTTATTTTTCAGAAAGGGTGCTTGCTTTGTTTGTCAGTTATGTTTTTCTTATGTTGTAAATGATTGGTTGCCTGTGTTTGCTGTTGTAACATGTATTCTTATTACCACTTTGTCTGCCTTTATTGGGATGTCTGCTTTTCAATCTCTAAGGAATTTCTTAAATACTATGCATGCAAATTTCAGTTTACAGATGTGCAAATTACATAGATGCTTTCCATCCCTCATAGGTAAAAGGCTGGAAGTTGCAGAAGGGGTGTATACTTGGAATGTGCATGCTGGCACAGTACTGAAACCACAGCTCTTTGAATTCATATTTTGCCTCTGAGGATTACTCCTAAATCAAAACCAGTCAGATTTAACAATTATTTTTAGATGGCCTACTCATAAATGGTCAAACAGAGCACTTTGTATATGAAGAATAAATTTAAAACTAGTGCTTCTGTCCTGCTTAATGAAATTTTCTAAAGAAGGAAAAATAACTAACAAATTGAATAATGGAAACACTTCTATGAAATGCAGCAGTGATTCTTAGTCTTATGTTGCAGTAGAACTGTGGAAGACTGTCCATGACTGTGAGGCTCCCTTTTATTAAAAAAAAAAAAAAAAATAAAATAAAAAATAGAAGCGGTTACTCATTGATAGGAAACCTCTTAAGGACTCCTGGGGAAGAACCTGTATCTGGCCAAAATAAAGGTCTCAGCATAATCTCAGTGATTTACAGTACTAATAAGATGTTGCCTCTCTACTGTGCACTGAAGAAATATTCCTCTGTATTTTTAACTCAAAATATTTTCATGTCTATGTGATTTTAAATGACTAGTTAATGAAATTGTCTCTTGGGTACAAGGAAACAGCACAATTGTTTAAGAAATTTGTGAAGGTGACAGGAAAGACAAAATAGAATGATTTCAAGGGTTTCAGTGTGGAGTCCAATTCCTATGTATGTGATGTAATTAAACAAGTGTAATCGTGCATACTGCATGTCTTCAGTTACCATGTTCCAAGGAAAACTGAAGAATAGTTGCACACAAAAACTGAATATCACGGGGAAAAGAGAGTCACTCTTCTGAATTCAGATCAATTGCATTTTGCTCTTTCAGGAATTGTGGATAATCATTGTTATCTGATCAGTCCAACAGTAACACTATTAAAAGAGTAATTTTGCATCTTGTAACTATTTCATTTGTTTAACACATGATCACTCTGATAAACAGTGGATTACATGAATATGCAGTCTTCAAGAAAGTTATATCAGGCTTTTCACCCATGTCCATTGTATATATTAGATCCTGAAACTTAAATTAAAATATTCATAGCTCACTGGAGAGAAATGAAAAATTGATTAACTTAGGTAATTGGGGAAAATATGTAATCAGAGAAATGTGACAGATGCAGTCTGGCCTGGGAATGCATTTGCTGAGAGGTGAAAGTAAGGAGGAGGTGCCCAAAGCATATCTCCCATGACACACTGTGGTGGCACTTCTAACTGCACTATTTGCTTTCTCAGATAGGAGGATTCTAGTCAAAGAAAAAAAAAAAAAAAAAAAGGAAATGGATATTAGGAATAGGAGAGCAGATTGTTTTGTACGGCCTTTTTAATCCAAAATCACTTTTCCTAAACAATTTCCAAAGAGTTACATATATATATATATGACCAAAAGGTTCACATTTTTAGTTGTTTTAACTCTAGGTGTGTAGGTGCATATGTGCTGTGTTTGCTTTATAGTAATGGAAATAGAGAATTTGTTTTTTTCATGAGAAGAGTTAAAGAATCTCAGAGTCCAGAAAAATGTAACAATTGTGCTTTAATGGGAAAGAGAAGATAATTCAAAAGAAGAAATGATACTTCAGATCATTCTGTTGTGATGATACTTCAAAATTTTCTGTGACTTCAGAATCATGATCCCTTGGGGTACTGAGATGTTGTTGCTTTTTGAAACGTCAAAGCATCAAGAAAAAAAGCTCTGCCATGCATGTAGACCTCATAGGCTACACAGAGTGCCACTTTCTCAGTTTCAGACTTTGGAACTTTAAAACATAAAGAAAATAGCTCATCAGATGTTCAGAAAGTTTCTGTTGATTTGCAGCTCCTTACAAAATGTGTTATAGATTTGCTGCCTATTAAAAAATATTTTTGATTCAGATAGTAATGTGCTTGCTTATGTTTTGGTTTTTTTTTCTACAGCAGTAAGTTCCTGAATATTATTCAGTTGAGTCCTCAAGTTTTCCTTGAAGTGCACAACCTCACAAATCTAAAAAATCGAGTCACAGAATGGCTAAAAGAGATTGGGTTTCAAGTAGAGAGGATGCTTAATGTTTTACTTAGGAATGATCCAGTGTGTTAAGCTTCATCTCCTTTTTACTTCTGATTTTTTTTTTCTGATATGCTCTGCTGCACAGATGATCTCCAGGATATTCATCAGTTGAATAGACAATCAATTTATGAGCATCACTGTCCTGACCAAACAGAACAAAAACCCCAGACATATTTTAAGCTCAGAGAAAGAGATGCTGAGAACTCTAATGCCTAGGAAATTCAACTGCAGTTTCTGACTATGCTTTATGTTTTAAAATGTGCTTTGAAATACTGTTCTCTCTCTGTCCTGTTGCTTAGCTTGAGCTTACTGTCCCTTGAGCTGATATGATACAAATTGAGTCACCAATTTTCTGCCCAGCATGTTAACCTCAACTGCTGATAACCAAACTGTTGTAAGGGCAAAACATCACAACTAAATTCAAATTTGAGATTGTGAGTGAGCATCCTGGCCCAGTTCGCTCCATGAAATTTTGTCTTGCTGACCATCTCCAGAATGATTCCTCTTCTAGTTTCCATACTTCTATAACTACTGCAAGGTTTGGCAAAAAAACTGTTTAAAAATCCACAAAAAAAATCTCAGACATTAATATATTTAATGACAAGATTGAACAGCTTGAATTGCCTTCCATTCATTCTCACTGTGTTTATTTCTGTTCCCAAGGCATAAGACTGCAAACTGGAACATCAACTGTTCCTTATTATAGTCTCCAGTACCTTCTACTGTAGGATCATTAGCAGAATGGTTTTCTCCGTCTGTTTGGTGATTACAGCTTTTGTGTTTGGTTGTCATCCATATGTTATGATGGTAGTTTTATGTTCCAATGACAAAGTAAATGGAGGTTCATGTATATGTTCTTTCATGAATCTGCCATTTGCCTGATTGTTTCACTATCTTCATGTCTCACAGCTGTGAATGGAGCTGATTTATAGGCCTGGACAGGCTGTTTAGATCACATGAGGGCAAGTAAAGATAAATTGAGTTTCCCAAGCTGACTGGAACTAATGAATAGTTATAAATGTTTTCTTTAGCTGAGGAATATTTAAAAAGAAAGAGAGAGACCCATCTGCAAAGAGGTGGTCTGGGGTTTTTTTCTGCTTATAAAAGCTTATCTGGAGCACATTTCTCATTAGTAGAAACGTGACATGAAGATGACTTAAGTCAAGGTGATGTAGGGAATTAATTGTTGAAAGGGTTAACATTCCTAGTATGAAATTCTTAATGGAGCAGTAGAAGCTACAGATGTAGGAAAAAGTTACGAAAAGTAAGTAAAGGAGCATCTGAGAAAGAAGACAGTTCAGTTCTACTGAGAAAAAAATACAATTGTCCAAGCTCTGTTGCGCCTGATCCAGGGGACTTGACGATAATATGTCAAGAGCATTCAACGTGATAAGAAAGCAAAGAAGATTTTTAACACTGAAGTTTCTGCCTTGTCATTTTCCAGAAAAAAAAAAAAAAAAAAAAACAAAACCCGAAAAACCTAAACCAACACAAAAAACAGGTGAAAACAGAGTAATGATAAAAAAGATTATGGCCCATAACCTACCATCCTCTTGAAATCAGTAATAAATAGTATCTCAGCATTATATATATATATATATATATATATATATGTATAGAAATGGGCAACAATTAGGTGATCACAGATTTTTAATGTCAGGAAAAATAGCCATTACTCTCTTCCTGTGAGAAAAAAACCCCTTCGTTCCTATAAATTCCAGTTATGTAAGAATATGGGCAATTACACTATTGAAGAAATCTGTGACAGAGAGTAGGCACTAGAAAATATCTATGAAATATGATTCTCATTCATAGAGCTTTCTAAACTGCAGAACACCCACAGAGCAAAATCAGCTGCAGATTGATCTTTCTCTATCATGGAAATAATAGAAAATAGGACTAGAGGGGAGTGTGAGTGGCTATCTAATCTAACCTCTGTGCTAAGGCAGATGTGCGACAGCTGAAACTTTCTGGCAGGCTAGCACACCCCATACAATGTGATAAACATGTTCTGGGGCTTTTGTTTGTTTGCTTGCTTCTTTTTAAATTCTTAGTAGGAAAGAAAGATGTGTTCCCAACTGTATGCAAAAAATCCATGTTCTTAAAACACCTAATATCACCGGAATGCACTCAACTTTATTTCTGGATGTATTTTTTGGACCATAAACCAAAACAACATTCTAATTTAAATTTTGTTGTGCTGCAAAAGTTGATTCAGGAAAGAAGGAATTCACTTAATTAATTTTTTCTCACCAGGTGTTCCTTGTGGCATGATTTTGAAAATTCTGCGTGTTTTCTGTTTCTGTGGCATCTATTCAGTCACATAGATAGGCACAGAGGGCCCCGGAGGAAAGCAGCACCCTGCTCTTTGCATTTTAAAGGAAACTTTCTGCAGTGAAGAGAACATCCACGCCAGCAGAATCTACCGCTCAGGGAGTGCGTTCCTGCTATGTGCGGCATGTGTATCTGTCCTTAAATGTATTCACAGAGATCAGAATGTTCTGCATTGTAGTATATGTATTCAACAGATGGAGCATTTGCCTGTATCTGAGAGAAAAAATCACAGTAACAGCAGTAGCGCGATGGAGGCCGATGCGAGTCTCCAGCTTTACGTTTATATACTCAAAGATCGCCCTGCCCTCCCCACCACGTCGGACAATGTCCGTGGTTTTCACGGCTCAGGAGCCGAGATGGAAAAGGCAGAAGGCGAGCCCGGCACAGATACGGGCTCCCGGGGACGCACGGAGGGCAGGGCGTGCGGGGAAGGGACCGGGTACCCCCCGGCGCCGCACCCCGCCCCGGGGCTCTGCGCGCCCGCTCCGCGCCCGCTCCGCCGCCGAGCTGCCTCCCGCCTCGGGTCCCCTGCGTGTGTTACTGGGTCTTGAGCTCGGGACGGTGGTCACGGAGCCCGGCCTGTGCTGGTCGCTGAGGAAAGAGATCTATTGTAAAATTCAACCAGGAAAAGTACATCTTAAGGCAAATGTAGGAGCACGGACTCTCTCGAAACCACAGCTGTTGGCTTATGGCCAGCGCTCTTCAGAAGTGATAGGAAGCCTCGCCGTGTCGGGTAGCAGAAATTTTTGCGCATCTATGAAAAATTTCTATCAAGTTACTTTCCTTCTTTCCCGTTATCTTTCTCTCTCTCATACACAGTTGTTTTGGGCTTTTTGTTTGTTTGGGTTTGTTTGGGTTTTTTTGGGTTTTTTTTTTGTTTTTTTCCTGCTACCCATGCCCGGTGTCATACCCCTACCCATGCCCTGCGTTATATACCCCTGCCCGTGACCGCTGTCACACATCCCCTGCCCCTGCCCGGTGTCACACCCCTGCCCGTGACCAGTGTGCGGTTCTCTCCCCGGTTTTTCCCCCTCGCTGAGGGGATGGTAAAACAGATGTCAGACAAAGCGCATCAGCTGGCGACCGCACGGGGACGGCGGCGCTACGCGCGGTGCGCAGGTTTAGGTGCAGCCGCTTCCCGCCCCTGACCCAGCGCACAGCACGCGCCAGGAGTCCGAGCAACTGCGGCAACTTTTCTTTTTTTTCTTTTTTTTTTTTTTTAATAATTATAATAAAAATATTTCGGGGCTTCGGGGTAACCAGAGGATAGTTGCCTTTTCGGGAAAAGCCCGTTCCGACCGCCCCTCGCGGCGGTGGGTGCGGGGGTTCGCTGCGCGCCCCGCTGCGCGCCCCGCGGGGCTCCGCGTGCGTCAGGCGGTCACTGGCGTCAGCGCTGGCGGGCGCGGAGCGGCGGGAAGGGGGCAGCGGGAGCGGAGAAGGGGTGGGGGGGTGGAGGAGGAGGAGGGAGGGAGCTTCGTCAGGAGGCGATGGCGACACCGCCGTGACATCACCCCGCGGCTTATATAGTTGGGGAAGGGTCCGGGTGCCCCGTCTGGTGCCTGCAGCCGCCCGCCAGAGCGCGTGCTGAGGGCGCGGAGCGGCGGGGCTCTCTCTCTCTGTCTGTCTGTCTCTCTCCGTCTCTCCCCAGGATTTATGGACTTTACTTTCTAGAGGGCGGCGCGGCAAGGATGAGAGCCCAGCTGGTGTGCGCGGTGCTGCTGGCCTTGGCCTCCTGCAGCCTCTGCTCAGGTAAGTCCCCGCCGGCGCCCCGCGCCGCCTCCCTCCGCCCGGGCGCTGCCCCGCAGCGCGCCCGGCTCCGCGTCCCCCGACGTCGCTCCCGCGGCCCGGGGCGGGGACCGCCGGCATGGAGGTGAAGTCGCTTCGGGCTACCGGCCCTGGTAAAGGGCGCTGGCCACCATCATTTTCCCATCGCTCCCAGAACTTTCTCCTTCATTTTATAAACCGTTCCGTCTCACAGCACCTACACCATGGCAGTTAGTGTACACCCGTCACTGCAAATACAGATCAGTGTTGACCATCTGCTTGATTACGCTGCCTCATTTGTGATTTACTGAATACCACGTATTTCGAAACTATCATAGGAATTATAATTTCTGCAACTCGTAGGAACAGCTGCCATAATCCAAATCAACATGAACATATATGCACTTTAGTCACTTTTTAGTGACAGAAATACATTTTTAGTATTCTGGGGAAAAATTGGTAGCAGCTGATCTGAAATGATGACAAAAGATGATGAATCTGATGCAGATCACACAATAGGAAGGTTAATGTAAGTGAATTTCTACTTCAAGAACAATTGCTTTAGAAACCTTAAAAAAGAGGAGCATATATTAAAATGCATTGCCTGGTCGTTTTGATAATGACACAGCTAAGTGTGTGTCATTTGTGCCCTATTTATGACCAAAAATAGGTATGGTGGTGATTAAACAGGTGTATACACACAGAGATGAAGCAGAATAGGCTTCAAAATCCAGTCTTAACTAACTTGTGAATTACCTTAATTTTTCACTCCACAAAATGTAAAGTGAAAAATTTACAAGTAGCTTCATTTTTCAGTTTCACTATTCAAGAGGACTCAGAATTCCTAATTCTTGCTTTAAATTAAAATTTCCGACTTGTATTCCCCTGCTAAAGAAGGATGTTAACACACACAATACCTGCATTTTATCACAGCTTAAACATAATCAGTCTGTATATTTTAGAGAACTGGTGATCTTAGTGACAAGGCTTAACATTTATTATTTTCTCCCTATATATTTGAAGTTTTTTAAACCATTACTTGACCAGTGTTTTCAGTGAGTCAGATTCAAATTCAGCTGTTTGTAGAGCCTGAAGGAAAGCCCACTAAAGAAAAAAAAAAATCAGTGGAAATTAAAATAGGCACATAAACCCCCCCAGAATCAAAATTAATGTGTAACTGACATGATGGTTTATTTGCTTGAAAATTTGAAATTATATTTAAATGAGAAATGTCATGGAGAAGCTTGTGTGGAGGGACCAAATTCATTTTAAGTAATATGGACAGTTGTGTCATAAAGAAAATGATAATTCATTCTAATTTTCTTTCAAAAATGTTTGCCCTCAGGGTAAAGTTGTACCTGTAGAATGTAACTATTCCTGTAGAATGTGAATATCTGAATAGAAACTGTATTGCTTGTCAACAAGAAGGGAATCAAGAGAACATCAAACTGTGAATTTCCCTCTGATTTGAATGATAATGTGTAACCAGACGTTTTATATATTGCTCTCTGAGAGTTTGCTCTTTTTAGGCTTTTGTTCCTCATCTGTCTCTTGAATTACATGGATGTGGTCCCTTCTCTTTCTCCTCATCTTGCTTTATACTTCACTTGAGGAATCTTGAATGGCCTCCTAAATAATGTCTTCCAGACTTCTCAATCATCTTTATACATACCTATCTTCCACATCTGTAGCTATCTTCTGACCTCAACGGTGTGGAAGCTATCCTCTATAGAATATAAAAACCAGGTGCTAGCCAGACACAAGTCTTCATTGTCCTCAGCTGGTATGACCCAGGACACCACAAATCATGACGCTATCACACATGTGCCACTTACCCATTCACAGGAGCTGCTGCTGTCATTAGTAGAAATTCAGCTGAGGTGATCTTGTGCTTCCAGCAGAACTCTGGCTAATGGTAAACCCGTTAAGAGACCATGTAACACTGACAACCTGTAGTGCTGAAAGGGCTGAAGGGCATTAGGTTGGAGATTTAGTTGCTAGTGACTTGCCATAATACTGATCTACAAACCAGTCTAATATTTTCAATAATAACTTCAGTGCGAACAGTAGGAATGAATACAGTGTGCTGGTAATGCAAAGGTGAACAGGAGTGTGGAAGGGCTGTGATTGCTCTCGAAAAATACATGAGTTGGTTAAATATTACAAATAGAAAGGTATAATTTGTAGTGAAGGAAGTTATGTGTAAACCATTAGTAAATTTGTAATTAGAAATAAATTAGGCTTGAATTTAGAAGAATGTGAATAACCACAGATAGTCTGGAAGAATTCCCCAAACAGGAAACATAGTGGAGGTAAGATTGAACATGACAGATTTTTAAGAGCATTATAATGGTTGGCTTCCTATGCTAGCAGAAATCTATGACAGATTAGCACATATTTGTATAAAAGGTCCCTTACAGTCTCATGTTCTGTGAAAGGTAGTGATGATCCCTGAAATTAAGGCATAGGCAGAATCTGTCCACAGACTCTGTGGTAAGGTGTTATATGCCAACAGTGTAGATTGTTTTGATGAAAGTGAGATATGACTTATATGAATATGCAATAGAGTTTGGTTTAGTCTGGTTTGAAATGTAAGTGTATTGTTTGACTGCTGGTATTCCAGGAAATATTAAATCCATGTGGAACTCTGCTTCTCTTGAAGTCTTAACTAATTTCTGCATATATCTCACCTTCGAGCTGTGATTGCTGCTACATTTGCAAGGCACTAGATCTTCCTTGTGACTCTGTACAACACAAAGAAAAGTTTGTGGCTGTTTTCTCTTTCTACTGCAATTTTTACCCTATTCACCAAATCACAGCTCTTTCAAGTCTGCTGATCGATCAAAGGTCAATTAAATTAGTAAAGAAAATCCTCAGACTTTCAGTCAGAATACTTTTTTTTGGTATATGCATTGTTAAGAGCTGGTATCACAAACTGGTTAAGCTCATTTTCCTCACGTCAGTAAAAATATTCTTAATTTAACCAAGAATAATCAAGACTAAATCGTGTCAAGTAATCGTAACTGCCATTCACCTAAGTGCTTAGCTGCTACTTAAATAAATATTCTTTGAGAATAAATATCCAAAATCTTCCAAAGTAAGCAAAGGTAACAAATAGTGATTATGAAACTCATACTGATTTTGAAAGAAGAATATTGCAGCAGTTTTGTTTACTGAAAGGGCTGCAGATTATGGGTCCTGTCTATCAGTGTAGTGAGATTAATGAATCATTTCATTCACTTCAATGAGCTTGATCATGCTTCAAAAAGGTAGTGAGTATCTATTGTAACATGATGTTGCTGTTACCTGAAGACTCCTCACAGTCCCTCTAGATCAGTTTGCTGTGTTTTTATCTGACTTGTTTGTTTGGGGTTTGATTGTTTGTTTCTCAGAATTCATCGATACATCTAAATTCTGTGCGCTGAATTGAAATGCCCATGATTTATGATGAAATAATAAACATATGTTTCTGGTTTATTCCCAGACTCAGAAGAGGAAATGAAAGCATTAGAAGCAGATTTATTGACCAATATGTACACATCAAAGGTAATTATTTTTCCTCTTTTAGCTGATGGGTAGGGAGCAAACTAATTCTCATTACAAACCTAGAAGTCTTTGCACAAAGTAATAACCTATGGTCTAGACAAAAAAGTTCAGTGCTAGACATTACTTTGGTCCAAGATTTTCTCCAGTTCAAAGGAAATTTAAAGGTGTTGATGTGACACACTAAAAGTGCTGCTCATTCATAACATGGCTACTCCCATTAAACTGTCAAAACTGCGTTATGTGCAGAGATGTAAATTTATATGAGGAAATGTGTTTCCAATAGGATTACGCCTGATGAAAGCTAAATTAACCTTGAGTCAAATCCGTAAGTGATATTGTTATACCGAACTTTTCCTATATGCATATAAAATTAAGACAGTTGTAAAGCAAAAACTAATACTTATGCTGATTTTGGTTTAGGAATTTAATCATATCATTACTACAGGAACATGGGGGCATGACTGTGAAAATATTAATCTGATAAATGACATTTCCTTGACAAGTTGCCAAACTGTGAGCGATGTACGTAGTCATTTAATACAAATACACAAAAATTCAGTTCCAATCTCATATTGACAAGGTGAAGCAGAAAATGTTGCACATATGTATTGAACAGGCTGATAGACAAACACTTTCTCAACACTGTTATTTTCTGTGAATGATCTAAGAAATACATAGGTCTAATATTTCTTCAGCAACATATTAAAGAACAAACCCTGAAACGAGTGCCATGGTTGAATGTTTTAATTCTTTGTTCTAATGAAGTTCAGGTGGTGATTAAATTCAATGGAAAATAAATTGAGAATTAAAATTTTTTTTAAAAAAAGAATTTCATAAACCAATGACTAGTTGAAGGTTAAGGACAAAACCTGCCTGGAAGACTTCCTATTTACTGTATTTGCTTATATGTGAGCTTTTTACAGGATCCTTTGAACAGACTAGAATAAAAAATGAGGCCAGAAAATAAATAGTTTTGATCTGGTCTGGCAGTTCTTAGATTCCCACGTTCTTTATGGGCATGGTAATTAGCCTCAGATGCCAAATAAACCTGTTTGCTACTCTCTTCCCTACGGTGCAGAAAAATGTAATTGATATTCTTTTCCTGAGACAACTTTAAATGTAGGAGGCTGACAAGAATGGTTCTTTGTGTGACAAAATATAGTATGCCCTGGGAGGAAACCCTGCAGCTATCGGTATTTCTACTACTGACTTTAGTGAAACTGTGAATCTAAATTCCATTTCCATCTTTTCCTCCCTCTCAGCATAGAGCACAATCTCAGGTAACTAAAAATGCACAAATACAGTGCACCAGTTGGTGATGTAATTATGTTTGTCATAATACTCTTATATGTTGTTCTACATCACATAGCTTGCTATTCAGTTTCCTTGTGGTATATACCATAAGTCACGTGACATCTGAAGTTGACAGGAACAGTAGATGCATGGTGGAGACATTGCTTTAATTCTGCATTATCCTGCCTTCAATCACAATCTTGGATTCTTTAGTTCAATATATATTGTCTCTTGACATCAAGGTAAGGCATGCTAAGAAGTGTGCATAAATGCTTCTACAAGAGGCATACCACTATTCCATTCATTACTGAGATTTTTTTTTTCCTGTTGTCCTCTGCTAGCTTTTAACCCTCTTTAGAACAAAAGTATAGGTCTGGTGTGAGGGACAAATTTGAGGACGTTATGTGTAAAAACTGTCTCGTATTGTGCCCGAGATCTGGTTCCAGTTGAGGTCAATTACTGTTAAATTGCATTAACTGTCTTTGACACTGACTTGCTCATAAGCAGCAAGAGCAATTCAGACAGTTTAAATAGCTTTAAGATGGGGGGGGGGGGGAAGAAAAAAATCGTTTATGAAAGCTCAGATCTAAAAATGCAGAAAAGTGGATTATTGCTTGTGGTTCTATATTTTGACAGAAAAAGTCTTCCTAAGTAGGCACTTGTGAAGCATAGTATCAAGACTACAGCTGGGGTTTAAGCACACATCTTTGCAACATTCAGTAGTCTATCCAATATTATGGAAAGAGTTACCATATGCTTTTGACTTTACAGACTGCTGTCCAGTGTCTACTAGCCCTTTTCAAACTGCTCTTTAAAGTTATTTATATGCTGCATCACTCTCCATCTTTAAAGAAGTATATCCATTCTTTTTACAACCTGTCTTCAACATACGTTACAGTTTATCACCTTTCCCTGCTATTACATCTCACAGAAGATATCAAACAAGTCCCTAAAATGCTTTATCTGTCTTTTCTCTAAGACAAAATCTAAAGAGCCATTTGGAAGATCTGGTAAAACAACGCAATCTGAAGTGTCACAAATGTGTGGACTGTTATCTACTGTATCTCTTTTGTATCAAATAGATAGCAAATAAATGCTTGCCTGAAACCACCACTTGCATGAGGAATATCCTGAACTCAAACAAGATTGAGGTGATGGTAAAGAAAAAAAAAGGGGGGGGGGGGGGGATGGAAAAGGGGAGAAAAAAGGGGGAAAAAAAAGGAAAAAAGGAAAAAAAAAAAAAGGTGTTCCCTTGAAGAATATATCATCACTAGAATATGCTTCACCTTTGGGATCCCTACTGACATGAATTTTCTGAAGTCTTGGATCTTCTAAGCTTCTTACAGTTCTAGGATGCCTACTGCTGCCTGTATGTGCCCAGACAGTTTAGCCTTCTTGTCAGAGGCAGGTGAGGTTACAGGTGTCTAGGAGTTACTGACTTCCTGACTCAGTCATCACATAAAAATTCACTACATTTACAGACATTAGTATACACCATGGAAGAACTTCCACTGTAACAGAACTCGATACCACATCTGCTTAAAGACAGAGAATATTTGTATTATTTCTATGGTTACAGTCTGAATGAAATTCAATTACTATTCTGAAAAGGAACCACAGAGATCCTACATTACCCTGGGTTGTACTTGGTTATGAATTTGTTTTTCATCTACTTTTACTAGATAAAGACAAGAATATAAAAAGCAGGGAATTGAAGTTTATTTTTCAGAAAAAAACCCAAAACATTTGGGAGGTATGCATTATAACATAAGAAGTATCTTACACAAACTATCAAGGGTAGCATCCAACCAGAAATGGAAGGAAAAAGATATATAAGTTATAACTTGGGATTCTCTTTAATCTTTCACAGAACAAGACTGTTCTGTTGCCAGAGAAGGAAATATTCTCAAACTCATTTTAGTTTCTTAGATGATTTAAAATTCTCTTTCAAGATACATGATGTATAGGAAACTACATATCTGAGTCTTATTTCAGAAGCATGTTCAACAATGGAAATTAATACATCATATTCACTTCAGCATTAATAACTTAAATTCTGATTCATACTACAATCGCTGTGGTTCCTTCAGAACACTCCCAGATATTTTCCAAGTTAATCTTAAAGTCAGTTCTATCTTGGCAGATACAGACAGGTTCCTTGATCTCTTTCATAGGTGTTTCCAAAATACGTCTTGAGCAGCTGTAGTTGTTGTTAGACCAGTGGGGACAATATATCACACATTAGAAATGTACCTGAACATTTAGATTATGGTCATCTTAAACTGTGTTTCTATATATTCCTTTAGGATAACGACTTCAGAGATTTCCCATAACCTATAAAACAAAGCTGTCTGATTGTAGTGCTTGCTGTAATAGTGCAGGAGATTAGAAAAGTAGCAACTGCTCTGTTCAGTGACTGGACATGACCTGGAGAGATCCATGTTAAGTTAAAAAATTTATTTCAGGTTTGACTGAAGTTCCTAATGCTTTATGACCTTGTTTTGTGAGCTGACAGCAGTGTAAGTCAGAAGCAGATGTATCCAGGTAAAAATATTTTGAGGTGATAGATGCATGGTATAAATGGGAATTAGACTCCCTTAACAAATGAAGCATGCTTGCAGACAGCCCTGTGAAATTTTTTTCCCCTAACCTCCTAAGTAGCAGCTAAGAACAATTTCATCTTTTGAAGTCTGCTATTTAAGTATTTTACTAATATATAGAGGAAAATTCCTTTAAACATAGACATGCATCAGGCTAAGATAACGTAGTAACTTTAGATCAAAAAGATTATATAAATTATGCAAGTAGGCGTAAAAAATTTCTCTATCCTTTCCTCTTCTGTTCCCATCCACTGTAATATTTTTGGGTTTTTTAAAATCAGAACTGTCACTTGATCATGTAGCATTTTCCCTAGATTTTATTCTTCACTGCAATTTAGCTATTGTCATGCTAGTTTACATTTCTTTTGTATACCCAGGAGAGAGAATTGCACTGGAAAAGCCTCCTCGTTTGCTATGGAAAGCTCCATACTTCCATATTTCACAAATATTTTAAAACAGACCAAAGAAGATTTTGAAATTGCACTTGCTTTTTTTGCTAGTTTAACTTCTGTTAATTAAATTAGACATCCTGCAAAGAGGTTAATTTTTGTTTTGAACCTGTCACATCTTTTCAAATAATTCAACAGGCTAATTAAGGCACGTAGATGGGACAACAGATGAGCTCAAAGTAAACAATGCAGAACCAATTTCAAGCTTTTGAATAAGATTTGAGATTTGTTTTCTTCTTAGCCCGAAAACAAAATACTTTTCTTTTATGAGCCTTGTCAGGAGTCTGAGAACATGCAGGGGTTTTATTAAAAGACTAAATTATTCTCATTTTGGAAGGCATGCGTATATCAGATGTTATTGGAGTAATGATTATGACCAAAAGTTAATTTTTTGTAACTAATGCTGATAGAGATGCCAGCTTTTCTTGTTTCTTCCTCACTCCTCTTCATTTTCTTTATTTTCCTTCCAAAAAATAGTAAAGTGTGGTGAATATGCATAAATCTTGCATATAATGCCCCTTTGTGAGGAAGGTGCTTTAAAGAAACACAGATTATGTTGTTACCTAATGTTCAGCTGAGTAAACACTGCATCCACCCTCTTAATGCCATCAGTATGTAAAAGGCAATGTCTATGTTAATGTGATACTATATTTAACTTTGTACATCCACTAAAAGAAGCCACTACATTTCAGTTTATAGGTAAAGTGTAATGCTAATGTGAACTGCAAAAAACCCTTGCCAATAATAAATAGGAATTTGCTATTTTGCTTTTGATTGGAGATTACTATGTCACCAGTTTTAGTTTATGGAAACTAATTTCCATACTCATCACTAAAACGAATACAATTTGAAAGAAATTATTTCTAGTGGGAGAACAAAGAAAGCAGCAAAGATATGAAAAGCAGTGAATGAGGTGAGAATTAGGGTTTTCACTTACTTTTTTCTATTGATAATCAAAACTGAAAAAGGCTACTGCCACAACTGCTTGGAAAGAACAGTACCAGTAGAAAAGTAAAAATTATCTTTTTCAAGATTTTAAAAAGTTGAATAGGTCCTAAATAGTGCAAGATACCGGAGCAAGCAAAATTTGAGACAAACCATGGTGAAATTTCTTTATGCCTGCCTTTCTATAACACCTCTGAACAGCTCCATTATGAACCACCTAAATACAGTTGGTCTGAGTTTTTCAGTCCAGTTACCAAATAAGGAATAAATTTTTTGAACAGCTCTGTTTCATCTTTGTTCTATCTTCATCTAAGCCTGTAGACCTTTGATTCACATCTCTCAGGCTCAGGAGTCTCCAGGATCCAAAAATTCTGGGGCTTACACATTCCATAACTTTAGACCCAGCCTCATCAGACAGCTTGCCCTGAAGCAGGGACTCTGTTCCTTTTCTCAGGGAATTTTGAAATGACTGCTATTTGTTCTGAACTGGGGAGGAGCGTCTAGTTAACCCCAGGCATCCACCTTGGATTCCAGTACTGGGAATTTATCCAGTGGGTTTGACTCATTGCCCTGATTTACACCTGTGAATTTATATTATATTAATTTCCATCTGTGTTTTTGTTTGCACCTGTGCAGAATGACTATGAAATGCTACCATTCTTGTTTGGTAGCACTTTAGTTTTTCATCTTGTGTATCTACCTGGGGGGTAAGGCTGTGGGCAAACAGACTTAGTGCGTTTAATAAATGAGTTGTCCTAATTTCAGCACTCTCTAATTATTGCCTAAAAGTTGAGCAGATGAAAAGTACTTTGAACACACATAGTTGTTCCTACCAGAATGTTTGAATGTCACACATTATTACTAAAAAACAAAATTAAAATTGCAACATGTTAAAGAGTGGGTATTTGTATTTTCAGATTAATAGAGCAAAACTTCCTTACTGGAAAATGACCCTGCTAAATGTCTGCAATCTTGTCAACAACATAAACAACCAAGTGGAGGAAACAGTAGAGGTAGATGAAGAGGATCTCATTTCAGGAAGACAGTTTCCTGCTGCTCTGGATGGCTTCAGCTTGGAAGCAATGCTGACAGTATATCAACTCCAAAAAGTTTGCCACAGCAGAGCCTTTCAGCATTGGGAGGTAAAACAAACTGCCAGAAATGCATGTTTCAACTGCTGTTAAACTCTCAGGCTCTGTTTGTAGTGGTGTTTTAAAATCTGTATCTGTGACCCTTGACATATCATCTGAGCTTTCGTTCTCTAATACCTCTAATATGCCTCTTATTTAAAGAGTTGTGAATTAATGTAGTTTCTGATGAGCTGTCTGTTTTTTATAACAACCCATGGATAAATGAGAACTATTCTTAACTACATACTTTCTCCACTCTTTGTAGCCATTCCAAGAAACCAAACAAACACATAAAAGTGAATTCTATGCCAGAACACAAAATTAATATCTGCTTAACAGACATGAAGTTACTTCAAATTTATTGAGGAATAACTAAATGTAGGCAGTTCCTGAAAACCCTTTTAAGGCCCTAAGGCAAGCTGCATTCAAAATGCATGGACACATGCCCATGTGTACATGTAATTTTACCAGGTACTCTGGACTTCTTAGCATTGCTAGGAAACTGGTAGCAAGGCAAGTCTTCCTTTTTGCTTCCCCACACCTAAAGAGGGTCCTGGACATTGACACTATGATTGTATGAAGATTGCTGCTCTTAAATAGTGCTTGTTTATAGTCCATTTGTGATATTTATTTTAGCACAATAATCACATAGATGCACACTGGACACAATCCACTTGCATTGTCATATATTACAATAAAAACTGCTTTGCTTAGCAAAAAAATATATTTCAGTGTTACTACCCACTTTCCAGTAAATCCAGTTTCTTTAGCTGTCACCAGTCCGTGACTGAATCTTGATACTCTTTTGTTTGCTGAATCACAGCTCTGCATTTGCAGGCTTATTCTCAAGCCTTCATATTAGCTGGGATGGTGCATACAAAAGACTGCAACATCTTTGAGAACCAGTTTCCTGAGGACTTTTTTCATCAGTACATTTATTGCTTAAAAGTACTGTCCTGGTTTCAGCTGGGATAGAGTTAATTTTCTTCCTAGTAGCTGATATAGTGTTGTGTTTTGGATTTAGAATGAGAATAATGTTGATAACAGATGTTTTTAGTTGTTGCTAAGTAGTGTTTATACTAAGTCAAGGATTTTTCAGCTTCTCACGCTCTGCGAGCAAGAAGGCTGGAGGGGCATAAGTTGGGAGGGGACACAGCCAGGACAGCTGACCCAAACTGGCCAAAGGAATATTCCATAGCATATGACATCATGCCCAGTATATAAACTGGAGGAGTTGGCAGGAGGGGTGGATTGCTGCTCAAGCACTGCCTGAGCATTGGTCAGTGGGTGGTGGGCAATTGCATTCTGCATCGCTTGTCTTTCTTGGGTTTTATTTCACTCTCTTTTTGTTATCTTTATTATTATTATTATTATTATTATATAAATTCAATTATTAAACTGTTCTTATTTCAGCCCACAAGTTTTACTCTTTTTCCCTTTCCGATTCTCCTCCCTGTCCCACTGGGAGCAGGGAGGAGTGAGTGAGCAGCTGTGTGGTGCTTAGTTGCCAGTTGGGGTTAAACCATGACAACGAGATACCACAGAACTGACTATATGCAATAGCCCATATGACTTAATCACAGTTTCTTACTTTACAGTTGCATCACCTCTTGTGGTGGTTGGGAATCATCACTCCTAAAAGTACTGCATTTGAAATTGAAAAAGAATATTCCTCTCTCAGCTTAGGAACACGCTTATGCAGTGCAGAGGTTTATAAGACAATAAGAGAAGGATAGTGCCAGAGGGAGAAGGATTGAAGAAGGCTTGAAATAAACAATTTCTATAATGAAGGAAGTTCTTGTGATCTTATTCATCGAGAATTGACTCCAAAGTCTGTTGAAACTATGAGAGTTTTCCCATCTAAATAGAGTTTAGATGAGCACTCATTTATTAAGTAATTAAGTAAGTGTTTGATTGCTTAGGGAAATACTGAGGTGAGTACAAAAATGTTTTCAAGTTTAATACCTTTCAGCCAGACAGTAGGACTGTACTTGACCATGGAAGAACTTGATGTGAGAATGGATGAAATCTTAACACATAAAGCAAGAACAAATCTAAGCAGAACACTTTGAAAACTCCAAGTAAAACACAAAACACAGTTATATAAGAAATTTCAATTAACAAAATTTTGACTTTCTTGTTCTTTATTTAATTTCTTATTTGTTATTACATATTTTGACTTTTTAGCTGTAGGAAGTTGCAGATAAATAATATTGCTCAAAGCCAGCAAGCCGTGGGTGTTTTAGGAGGTGTTTTGCCTAAATGAGTGTTTACAGAATGACAGTCCTTAGGAAGTTTTCAGGCAATTTGAGTTTTAGTCCAAGGAGGACATGCCAGCTTTTCTCTCTAGTCAAAGCCAATGATCTAATTTGTTTCAGTGGAATTTAAATATCACCTCCATAGGCTGCAGATCATCTTTGGTCTGATCTTAGTTTTGTGTCTTAAATTTTGGTCTTTCTTTCTTTCTTTCTTTCTTTTTTTTTTTTTTTTTTTTTAAACCCACAACTACTATGGTAAAGATTTTTCTTGGTGGCAGATGTTTAAGTTTTAGAAAGCTTTCTAAGAATTGATGATTTTCATCACCAAAAAAATCTATTAATATTGTGTATCTTCTTGCATCCTACAGTTACTTCAGCAAGATGCTTTTGAGCTAGAGAACTCAAGCCAAGATAAGGAAATAATGAAAAGAAAAAACCCTTATATTCTGAAACGGCAGCTACATGTGAACAAAGCTAGAAGACCATACATACTTAAGAGAAGTTCATATTACTGATGCACCAGAAGAAAACAAATGTATATTTAGTTTATAGGTAACTGTGCATTATGGTTATCTTACTTAAATCTTAAATCATACTTGTGTGAAAATATACTATGGAAAATCATCAAGATTATGACATAACTGTGTCTTTTTTGCAATTGCTGTTTCTTGATTGTGATTTTTTTCCTACTTGAGATTAATTGGACCAATACATTTGCAAATAAATCTAGTTTCTAAGCATGATGTATTGTACAAAATTGAGATGTCAACATATTTCCAACAATACTGTAGTCTTTTCCTATTTTATAAAGCACACAAACATACACCATGTAAATTGATATTGTCCATAAACCCTACTGAGAATCTTACAATTCCTTAATGCAACACCTCAAACATATATATGCTTACAAATTTTTATATAATACACTAGTCAGAAGTGCCACAATATTTTATGTAATGGTCAGTTTAATTTATTGGGAATTAGGTCTAAGGAAGGAAGAAAATACTATCAGCTACCTATTAAGTAGCAATTTCAAAATTCATATTTTAAATAACCTGCTTGTAAATGAATTTTGAGTTCTTGACTCCTAACTCTCCACTGAAGAGCCATAGTTTAAGAAAACAATACACAAATGAGACATTATCAAAGTATGCTAGTGAGAACAAACCCAGATGTGCTTCAGAGTCCTGTATATCACTGACTAAATAAAGAAAACAATTTATTAAATCAGTAAAAGAATTTATAGTGTCTACCTAATCTATGAATGCTCAGGAAAAAAAAAAAAAAAAAAAAAAAAAGTTGATTCATGCTCCTATGCTGTCACTGTTAAAATACTAATCTGGTTATATGAGAAACTTGGGAGAAATATTTGAAAGATGAATTTAACATCAGGACATCTTAAAAGGCATTTCCTTTCCTTCCCTCTATACATTTGTAATATCAACAGGCAGTTTCAGAGGTTAAAGACAGTCTTGGAAGCTGAAGGAGTGGGAAGCTCCCAGTATGGAAAAATTTGTTTTCAAGCCGTGAGGAATCAAGTGCCACCTGTAACTTACACATTTTCCAGCTCTGTGTCTGTGGTGTGTACCTGAGACCTGATCCTGGGTTCCAGTCTGGAGGAGAACAGTCTGATAAAACTGGGGGTCACAACAACAATCAGAGGGATAGTTGAAGACCAGTGAGGCCTGGATGCTCAGACCAGGAGGCAAAAAATGGGGCAGACATTGCTTTTGAAAATCTACCAGTTTTCTGTTTAAGGTATTTCCTCAAAGCAATGCTGTTGCAAGAGATTGTCAGAAAAGAACACTCAGTCAATTTCCAAATCCTCTCACAGGTCAGATTTTCTGTCATTTCTTGATAAACATATACAGGGATATGCATACAAAAAACCATATCCATACCAATGGTTATACCAACTTTGTTACGTGGGGAGGGATGGGATTTTTTTTACAGTAAAATGTATTTGCACTATTAAAGCTAACTAGATTTCTTTTTCTCACTGCAAAAGTTATTAGTAATTTTATTTATTCAATAGCCACTAAATGCATGCACTCGCAAGATATAGCTGAGCATACATGAATTACTGTAATAATCATTATGACTTGAATACTCAAATCACTTAAGCACATTTATCTCAACTTGTTAAATGCTTAATGTGCTTAAGGCCTTTGCTTAAATAAGATTCTAGTAGATTCATACCCTTTATTTTTTTATTAAACTGTTGTAGGCTTAAACTGGAGACACAGTATGCTCTCAAGGGGCTAAGAATCATCCCTCTTTCCAACAGACCTACAGGCTCCTTAGTCCTATTATGGATAATCTGAATCCTAAATTATCTGTTTGTCTGAAATAACAAAGCAGAACAGAGTTTGTTCCAAAATTCACTGCTAGCAGTATATCAGGAACAAAGAAAAGAAACTTCACATCACTATTTCATGGGGAGCACAGAAGAATAAGATGAAATAGGCTGGCACATTTTTTCTCTTGTTCAGTTTAAGAGTATAAGAGTGAAAAAAAAAAAAAAGAGTAGGTTAAGGTAATGTGATTGTCATCTGATAGAGAATGTTAAAATTTTCTAAGACAAAAGCACCCTTTCCATGTTTCATTTTGAAGCTGATTTAGATATTCAGGGTGATGACAGAGGGCCTCAAATGATGACGATTTACTGTTCCACCCTCATCTAGTGCTCCACACTCAAGTGAGACTTACTCTGTGACTGCATACTTGTTCCCTGCAGTGCAGAGTTAACAGATTAGCCAGACTGACTGGCTGAAAATGACTTAAAATAACCCATTTTCTTTCATCATGCTGTGAATCCACACACACTCAGCTACTGTGTGTCACTGGAGGAGGCAGAGCTTAAAGGATGGCAGGAGGTGGCACGTTCACTTGTTTCCTAGGCTCTGACGGAGGGGTTCAGGGAACTGTCAGAGGAATGTCATCCAGAGTGAGACGGTCCTAACCAGATGAGGAAACAATATCTATAATTGTAACATGGTCAGTAAAGATACAAAAGCCAGTGCTGGCATTTTAGCTTATTGGTCATTGGTGAAAAGCAAGCATAGCAGAATTAAAATATTAAAAAACACACTTAAACCATATGATTAAGCCAGATATACAGACTTGTTAAGGGATATTTTGATGTCTGGGGGACCCTTATTTTCTTTCCTCTCACTACTAGCTGTTGCTAACTCCTGATGACCTCACTGCTGTGGAATTGCAGCCTGCCTTTAGACCTCCTTTTTGGATGATGGCAGCAAAAAAATAGGCACGTTTATGCATATTTGTCTCTGTTTCACACACTGTTTCAGTGGGATCCTCAGGGTACCTGCCTTGGCCATAGCTGTGCATTGCAGTGGGTGCTGAATGCAGTTCAGGCCAGAGGAGGCCCTCACAATATGTAAAGATTTGTAAATTCAGACAGATGGTGGTGGTTTGGTTTTTTTTTTTTTTTTTTAATTTCTTCTTTTTTCTGCAGCTCATAATTGCCATAAGTTTGAAAGCGTTCTTTTGAAGACCATTAACTCAGATTGCTACCTTGGCTTAAAGAATTGCCTCTTGATATGGACAATTTTGTTTTATAAAGGCAATTACTGAGAGATTTGCTGTCTTTGTCTCCAAGCTCATTTTTCCTACATATTCTATTGCTGATGTTTTTCCAAAGTTCATAGATGAATAGTTATACCAATTATTCAGAAACTTTTTATTCAGTTATTTCTCATACTCCTAAAATATTGAATATTGTCATAAAGAGCAATTGCAGAAACTTCTCAGTTATTTCTAATGTAGAATTAAATGTAACTGAGATTTCATTTGATTTTATATATTTTAATAGCTATCATCCATAATCTTACAAATGCCCTATACAAGAAAAGTAAAAGATAGATAAGATAAAGGAATAATTTTATCATCTCTGAAGCATATATTCATTAGTTTTTCTTTAAAAGAAACATTAAAAAATAATAGTATTCTCAAAGTGAAATGTGATTAAAAAAGTCTTCAGCTTTCTCAAGTCTTGCTTGTGGTATATTATAAAATTTGCGGTTTTCAGTCTTTCTGTTATAAGTCTAAACTTTGTTCAAGTAAGAGGTTAATGGCTGTGGTGTGAACAGAGTGGATGAAATGTGGAGTTTGCAGATTAAAAGAGATTTAATTTTGCGATATATGATTGTGGCTATGCCTCATACCCTACTCTTAACTAACACACAGTGGAGACATGATAATTTGGTCTTGATCTTTATTCCTTTTCCCCAAGATTAGTTATCAGTTTGCACTACGTGGTATCAAACTGAAGATGAAAGCCACCACTATAATACTTGAGTGTAGGAGGGCAGAAAGAGAAGCAGGTTCTTCTGAAATTCCTCAAGGTTCCAGACAGTTCATTGATGTTCTCCACATCCAAAATACTGGACTGACTGAAGACAGTCATAAAACAGAGTTGCAGTGAGCAAAATAAAGTTGCAGTGAGCAAAATAAAATATACTGGCTTCTGTGACATAACAACAGAGTCAGCACTTGTACCTTTCTGACCAGGAAGCAAAGAGTGGACAGAGGGGTTGATCTGCACAAGGAACCGGGGGAATGAGATTTTCCCTGCTGCCAAATTCAAGCATTCAAAAGTTGTGAGTGAGGCTGCAAAAACCTGCAGAGAAATAAATATCTAGATAGACAAACAAACGAATAAATACATACCCCTGACATCTAAATAGACTGATAAATAGATGTCAAATGTTTTTTATTTCCCTCCATTTACTGGACTGTCAGGGAGCATCTGAATCACATTTTTAAGCTTTGTCGACAAGAGGAGCTAAACCATATTGGTTTGGTTTTATTCATTGCTACTTAAAATTGACATTCTCATCCAATCTCTTGAATCTAACAGGTGTCACATTAAGACACACACAAAAACACAATGTTGATCAGATTTAAAAACCTGTCAGATCCAGGATACTGACAGACACAATAATCAGACAGTGAACTAGAAAGAGCTTTGTGGTATCTCATTAGCAGGCAATCTTTGGCTGTCTGAATGACTCCTCTGAGATGGCAATAGGGGGAAGGGGCATGGGAGATACCCAGGAACTTTTGGAGGGGTGCCAGCTACTGAGAAACATAAAGCCTTTAGGACCTGTTTGTTGCCTAAGACTTGCTTTTTTCAAGTAGAGAGCGTACAGCTGTTGTCTCGGGACACTCATCACATCCCTTCATACAGAAGAAAAAGATGGGACTATACATAACTAGACTTGAATTACCAAGGAATAGCATTTGTCTGCTTGAGCTCACAGTCTGTCAAGTACCAGTCTGTTTTGTCTCAGTGATTACAGTACAGTATTAGTCTGGAACCATTTTCTATTTCACTCCTGAAGCCCAATTGTAGGAAACTTTTTCTGGATGTGTGTCCCTTATGTGTACATACGGGGCTTCTCAGATAGTCTACACATTGCTTTCATAAATGACTGCCAGTAGCCTGAGGACCTCTGTCCACATGTAGTGTCTAAGCTGCCTAACGAAGTGTTAACAGTATGTGAATGAAAAACTTCTGGATTTGTATGTCAGTGAATCTGATCTTGAGGATAGAATGGGAACATCCTAAAAGACAATCTTGATAGCATTATTGCAACTTTTTCTGATTCATTATTTAAAAATCCAAGCTGTATAACATACTTTTGTATTCCAGTATTTTAGAATTTAAGATTTTCTTCCCCCTCTAAATATTTAACTCAAAGTCTAAAATAAATGTATACAGGAAAAAAAAAGTAAAAAAATAACTAGTATGTTCTATATTGTGTATTATTTTCTTAAAGCTGTCACAGAGCAATATGACTTGGGAATCACTTTGTCTGGAATGAATGGTGTGGTTCCTCCAAAATTTTTTATCAAAACAATATTGTTTTCATGTATTTAAAGACAACTGTTCCTAGAATTTGACATGTAAAACCTTTTATTAGGACGGTGAAAACAATTTAGTTGATTCAATGAATAATCGCTATAGTTAAAACCAATCATTCTCCTCCTTAAAAAAAAAAATATATATATTTCCTATTTTTTAGTAAGTATAGGGAAGGTCTTAGAAATAATTTGCTTAGTAGGTCTTGCATGAATGAAATCTTATTTTTGTGCACTACCAGATCCTTAGGGTAGTTGTATAACCCATATACCGCAGTTGTTGTGTTTTGGTATTTTATTTAATGATCTTTTAAATAAAGAGCTGTTTGGAACAGACAACATGCCTTTTGTTCTGTTAAGAAAGAAGGAATCAAAAAAATAACATCACATGGAGCAAAGATATATGTGTATGTACCTGCAAATTAAGAGTTTATTCAAATTTTTCTGAATTTTACACTGAATAAAGTATAACTTATGGGGATATGTAACTGCAGAATACTATGGTACTGTTACCATTTGCTGTTGAAATAGACAGTAATGAAACAAATTTCTAAATTATTGTCTTTAATATGCAGAAGGCAGCAAAGTACAAACATTGCAGCAGCTTTTGAAGCTGAAATCCTTGGTGAATACTTCCATTCTCCTCAAAAGTTTGTAGTTACCGAAGGCAGTTTTTTCACTATAGTGGAGTTAAGAGTTACTGTTCCAAGACCCTGACTGTGATGAATGAGGGAGTTATGAACATTATCATTAGGGGGTTTTTAAAATAAATATTACATGTACCTCCACTTTACCTTTGTGGTTTTACAGATTTCTGTGTTAGAGAGTTGAACTGAAAGGGGCTATAAGGGAACATTCAAATGGGAAATGAAATACAGACAGATGTGGGAAGATGTTAATGGGTATTCCTTCTGTCTGGCTCCAATCAAAGAGTGTCAGAGCTGGCTGAGGCATGGGTCACATGAATTTGGAGGCAGGGAGAAAGGAAAGGGAAACTCCAGGAGAAAGCAGGAAAGAGAATCTAGTACTGAGTTAAGTCTTGCTATGTCATGTTAGTTCCAAGCAGAGGATAGTAAGGGCAACCATCTGGCCTCCATTCCTAACACTTCTCTTGACTCAAGAAAAGCAGCTTGAAACATTGACATTTCAAACTGAGAGTTTTTAGGCTGAAACTGGAACAACTAAAGAAAGCTGATCAGGAAAAGCAGAAAGTGGGCAGCAAGAGTCAGTAATGACACAAATCAGTTCAATCACTCAGTAAACTGTGCAGGGCAGGAGTATCAGTACTGAGTAGGGCAGAAGTACAGATTGCTGTTAATAGTTTGGGATTACCAACACCCCAGGGGTTATCAATCTTCGCAGGTTTGAAAAGGCTTTTGTTTATTTGAATCTGTATCTCAAACAAACTAGCACCATTTTTTCACACTGGTCTCAGAATGAGAAGACATTGTGGTATCCATGCAGGATAGGGGCTATGAAAAAGAACAGAAGAAAACAGCTCCAAGGAGAAGGCTTTATCACAAAGCAGAAGCTCATTTCATTCTTGAAATGTAATGAAAAACTTACATTTGTAGCTGTGTATACATTGATAGATCATACACTGTTTCTCTTCTTTATGTTATTTTCCCTGATATTTTTTTTTATATGGTGAGAACATTTATTACAATTTATGAAAGTATTCAAAAAGAGTGAAACATAGGAATTTAATGATTAATATCCCTTGATATTTTCCATCTTTGTTCTACTCATTCTCATCCACCATAGCACTAAATCCTTGTCCTACTTCAAACTCCTGTGCTGTTATTTACTCTGGTTCATTTAGCAAGTTCTCTAATAGGGGTGAATCAAATATTAGTGAAATAAAAATAAATTACATACTGTACATTTAGCATATATTAAAAAAAAGTTATCAGAGAAAAATATTGTCATATATGAACTGAATTTTATCCCATTTTACATGTATCCAGTTAAATTTTCAATTGAAAGGCTCAAATTCTACTAGAATTACATTAGTCTGTACTTACACAGATTTTCTTCCCACTAGCTCTTAAATATAGATTTATTTCTCTTCATATCATACTACTCCAAGATGTGTATATTATTAAAACCAGTATCTGCAGCTTCAGAATCCAGATCCATTCTTTCGAATGTTGGCACAGACCTTATCCAGAACACTGACTAAATCCTCTGTATCCTTCATGCTCTGATAATCTTTAGGAAATGTAGCAAAACATTCTTTTTCAGAAAAATGACACTCAGCTAGCCACCTCTTTACATCCTTTACACTCCCAAAGAAACACACAGAAAGACTTTAAAGTAATTTCCTATTCCACAAAAGAGTTTTGAACTAAGAAAAGAGAATTAGAAAGTAATTTTGTATAAGCTTCATTATTACTCATGATTGCATATGGTAGCACTTCAGATTTTATGATTTTTCCATGGTAATATGATATTTTGAGTGCTAGAAATATCTAAAGCTAATATCTAACATGAACATTTAACACCAAAATTGACACTATCTAACATAAGCTTAGAGAAAATCATGCTTTAGGGAAAATTCACCTTGTTTAGAGGGTTTAAATATGATGTTTCCTATGTTCTTCCTTCTATTTAAGTAAATCCTTATTACTAAAGTAAAGGAAGGAAATTACTCTTTGAACAGTTAAGGAATATCTTTGTTCAATACTTGTGTATTATTTAGGACAATGAAGAAGTCCAAGGAGTGTTATAATACAAACTATGCCTAAGTAATAAAAGCTTGACTTGAAATGTTGCTGCACATGGACTAATGCTGCACATGGACTTGAATAAAATTAGTTTTTCATGTTATTTCTTTGGTAGTTTTGATCTTCTTTCCTCTGTATTTACATTCTTAGACTATTCTGTTTACAGGACTCTGTTTTGTTGCTCTGCTTCAGGTAAGATGCTCTTATAACTGGAGGGAATCGAGAAGGTCAAATGAGGGTGTGGTTGCAGAAAACCCAGTCCCTTCACTTTAGTAAAGTGTGCTCAGGGTTCAAACCTAGATGATTTCTGCATGGCCAGCACTCTAAAACAGGTTTCCTTTGACTGTTAATGATACAGAAAAAGAACAGTAAAATATCTGTTGAGAACCCATTCACTGTGTCCAGAAACTGAAATGATCCAGGATTGCTGGTATTAAACTTCATGTAAAAAAACTCTGCAACCTGCATTTCTGTGCTCCTTGTTCTCATGTCCTTTTGGGGAAAAGCTATGAAAAACATCTGAAGCTCTGTGAAATTTCACCTTCAGTGTAAGATCAAGGAGTGATATCAAGAACTGTAACTTTTATCAGACAGGCTTCACAGATAAAAGTTTAGAAAGAAACTCCAGATATTTATATTGTCTTACAGAAAGTAATCTGGAACTGGTCTTTGAAAAAATTGGATTTTCTTCATGTATCTAGCATAATTGTGGCAAATCAGACAGCCTACTTCAATGCATGGTTCTCTGACCTGGCCCCAAAATCCATGTTTCTGTGACCTGCATGTATATAGTTTATAAACAAGATCCCTTCTGAGCATTCAAGAAGGCAGAAGGCAAAAGAAGATATGCTGTGCTAAAACACTTTTGAATCCTTATTAGCAGTTTTCAGCAGTGTGTGAAAAAACATAATGTACTATTTGCACCACTTTCCAAGGCATGTCTTAATGTGAAAGAAGGAGCTGACATTTACTGTGAAAAGTAAAGTCTTTATTTAGATGGAGTGAGTGCTAAAATATCTGAAGCATGGTGCTTGTAAACCTGATTTCTGTTCACTTACGCACTTCAGTGCTTTTCTGCTAGAAGTGCATCTGCCCCTTTGAGGATACTGAAAGTCTCTCTGACTCATCTTCCTTAGCTAAACTTTTATGAAGAAAAGGTGATTGGCAACAGTTTTGAATGAGAAAGGATTGTTCACATACACTATTATATATCTTCATTGAAACTGATAATATAGAAAGCTAAAGCTTACTAAAACATTACAGTTTTGTACAACCCGTTGAAAGGGTTTGGGGAAACAGGGCAGAAGTCAAATACATGGACAATATTTCTTTTGTTAATATGTAAGTACATACACACACAAGGACACACTCATCTATGAAGTTCACTGTACATACTGTCCTCTGGCATATCTCTGTTAAGTTGTATCTCAACACAAGAAGATCTTTGCAGGGATGTTACTTCATTTTTCTGGCTAAAGATTTAATGTCTATATTTATTTCATGTGTAAAAAATGCCAACAGTTTCATAATACTTGCTGTGTGTTAGCAGAACTGGCCAAAACAATGACCCACAGCTGATCTTTTCTAGTGTGGGTGTGAGTTGCACAGCTGGGTAGTACACCTGATGGTCACCTTACAACGTTCATAAAATCAATTCCATGTCCTGTACAGTCACAGTGGACCTGAACTGAACACACAATTTGGAGTGGGAGAAGAGGAAAAGGTGATTGACCAAGAATCTTCAGTCTTCTAAAACAGTAGTAGACATATGAAAAACCTCAGATATTGCAAAGGTGGTAGAAGGGCAGCCTTCTGCAAGGTGGAAATGATGATTGGATAAAATAGCATAGGTGACTCAAAAAATTGAGCAAATGGTTGCTTTTAAAGCTAAATGAAGCCAAAGTACAGAGACAGAGAGATACTATGTTGCTCCTCACATGACATAAACTTCTTTTAAAAAGATGTTGCCGTCCTTTAAAGTTACTTCCTTTCTCACACTGAGTATAACAAGTTTATGCCTGTCCTCTTCCAAGAACAAGAAACAGCAGGATCTTACCTGTCCTCCTGGGATTACAGAAATCAAACTTGTGAGAATGACTATTTCAATTTGCCTATTGAAGTAGTACCCAGTCAGCAGCAGAAGACAGAAGTGCACAAGCCAGAGTCTAATCTTGTTTTTTCAGAAGAGCAACTGACACATGGGTATACTACTGCACCACTTTTTTTAATTGGTCTCTAGAAACTTGGCCCTTTCTAAATTACAGGTCAGTACTACTCAGCAAATGGAGTTTCCTCTGTAATTCCTTAAAAGCATCCTGACTGTTGCGTGGATTGTAAAAGTAGAGTTACCACGGAGTTGAAAGTGCATGAAATCTGTTGTGAAGTAATATAAAAGACAATAAGAGTAGAAGATACCATCCAGGTCACTGAGCTCAATACTTCACAATTTTAGGCTGGCATGTATTAGAGACTTTTCATGTGGAATTCATCTCACATAGCTGTAACCATCTGAAAGTTGGAGATCTAGGTCTAAGCTAGTTATGCAGACTCCCTCCATGCCTAATGAAGAGAGAGGCACTTTAGGGCAGAAATCCTGCATCAGGATTTATCTATCTGTAAAAAAACAAACTACCTTGGACAAGACACTTCATCTTCAAGTGTTACAAAGGTGTCAGGATATGGAGAATCTTGGTTTGAGCCGATAGTGAGTCACAGAAGTTTCTCACTACACAGTGTTCATCATCAGATGAAAAATATAAGCCAGCAAAAGGGCTAGTTCCCTGAAACAAAGGTGAAAAAGAATAAAGCAAGATTTGAAGTAATAATCACACTACTGGTCTTGATATCCGGTGTCACAGAAAATATTTTTCTAGTGACATGTGAGAAATTCATTGAGTGAATGTTTGAGATAACTATCAGAGATTTAGGAAATATTTTGGAAGAAGGAAGCTATAGGGAAGAGAAATAGCATTTCAGATAAAATGGACAGAAGGTAAAATTTTGGCAGTAAGTTTATATTTACTGAATTAAAAGTTAGATTCTCAGATCTGATAGAAAATACTAGCATGTGGCTATGATTGTGCTACGTATCTGCAGCTAAAGAAAACCTCAAAGATAATTTATACAAGAAAGTCTTGGGAAAAAAAAAATGCAGTGTGGAAAAATGATTAAAGATTAAATTTTTGTTTCAAAGGGTGTGTTCTGTGAAATTGCTATGGCCACAGAGAGAGAATAAGAACAAGCTGATTTATATATGTCAGCTTGGAAATTTTTGACACTGAAAAAATTGCAGGAAAGCTTGAAAATTTCTCTAAAAGGGAAGCTCACTTACAGTGTGACAGAATATTGCATATATCGCGGTATTTAGGTCTTGATTTGTGAATGTGCTGAAGTTTATGTACTTTGAGTAATCTATCTGTACAAAAAACCTACTCACACTCTTTAACTTATCTTTGTTATCAGTGGCATGAGTATTGCTTTCTTTTTCAAGAGATCCACTTTAAATTTGTAATTCTGTTACTAGCAAAAAATGTGTTACTGAAGTTTTGGGCTGGCAATCACAATTTTCCTTTCAAAAATGTTTGTGGTGATGATTGTTGATGTTTTTATAAATTTTTATACACTATCAATAGAAAGTTCAGAATTTGATTTAATTTTGGAACTGGAGACTGAAGGTATAAAATTTGCATATGTGTTCCAAAATTTTGGAATATATTGTTATCAGGTGTGTAGTCTTTAAATCTTTAACAAAAAGGGACATAATGGCGAGTTAGTGAATATTCTGGACAGAAGGAGAAGACAAGGAGGAAAGAAAGTAAGAGAGACAGAAAGACTGTAAGGATAATGATTTTTCTTGTTTAACAGCAGCTGAGTAAGCAACATGGTGTCTTAGACCTTATTGTTGCAACCAGACACTGTTTGCCCTATTGTAAAGTAAGGAATCAGTTTTTCTAAAGTTGCTAATAGCTCTGCATGACTGATTCATACCATGTTAATCAAGATTGCCTTTTTGAAAATGGTACTTTCTGCATGCTGCTTTTTTTTTTTTTTTTTTTTTTTTTCAAACTCTTTCAAGCTGAGCACCTACAAACTGAGGCAGTGTCAACCATAAAATGCCACCTGAAAATTTTTGGTAGTTTTTTTATCAAATTGCCTTCTCTAACAATGTTTGGGCCCATTTTCATATGCAAATAAAGCTGTGAGTCAATTACAAAAGTTTCCATGACTCCTGTGCTCCATCAGTTCCCTGACCCATGGGGAACACTTCATTTTAACAGATAAAACTGTGAATTTTCCCTTCATCTTCTTTTTCAGGTGTGACAGATTAGTTCCTACTGTGGATTTGAGATTACTGGCAATACAAGAAGCTTTTGTAGAGGACACCACCAGTTCAGCATGTACCCATGTAATGGCAGCCAATTTGTAACCCAAGGTAAGGAGACCAAATGATGAGGTGCTGTCCACGATCAGTGGTCTTATGATGATCCACATTATCAGTGAGCAGGTAGCTGAGGAGGCAGCAGCCAACATGGCCGAGAATAATTTGGCAGAGTATGGATGATAGAGCTGGGTGTTTGGGCTGCTTTGTGTTTGGGACCAAAGGGCAGAGTATCTGTTTTAATTATGTCTATCTTCTGAGACTTTGACTTTCACATGAACAGAGGATAATGAGAAAACAGTCCTGATCCAGGCTTGAAGGCTACTTTTCACATCCACACAGCTTAGAGTGGAGTGTCAGGACTTGTGTTAAGTGTCATATTTCCGCAGGCCCCAAGATCAGCCTGTGGAACTTAAGGATTAGCAAGTTGGACCCTTTTACTTGTGAATGCATATCAAGGCACTGCTTGGGTTTATGAAAGGCAGGTCCTGCCTGAAAAAGCTGATGTCCTTCTATGACAAGATGACCTAACTATTGGACAAGGGAAAAGCTGTGGGTATTATCTACCTGGATTTTCGAAAAGCATTCAACACAGTTCCCCATAGAATTCTCATAGAAAAACTGGCTGCTCATGGCCTGGATGAGCATACCATCTGCTGGGTCCAGCACTGGCTGGATGGACAGTCCCAGAGAGTGGTGGTCAGTGGGGTTAAATCCAGCTGGCGGCCGGTCACAAGTGGTGTTCCTCAGTGCTCAGTGTTGGGACCATTTCTGTTCAACATCTTTATTGAAGATCTTGATAAGGACATAGAGTTTGTCATCAGTAAGTTCACAGATGACACCAAGTTAAGCGGGAGTGTCGATCTGCATGAGGATAGGGAGGCTCTACAGAGAGACTTGGATAGATTGGATCAGTGGGCCAACGTTAACGGGATAAGCTTCAACAAGGCCAAGTGCCAGGTCCTGCACTTGGGCCACAACAACCCCCTGCATGGCTACAGGCTTGGGGAGCTGTGGCTGGAGAGCTGTCTGGGAGAGAAGGATCTGGGGGTTCTAACTGACAAGCAGCTGAACATGAGCCAGCAGTGTGCCCGGGTGGCCAAGAAAGCCAACGGCATCCTGGCTTGTATTAGAAATAGTGTGACCAGCAGAAGTAGGGAGGTGATAGTGCCCCTGTACTCGGCACTGGTGAGGCCACACCTGGAGCATTGTGTCCAGTTTTGGGCACCTCAAAACGAGAGAGATCTTGAGGTGCTGGAGCGAGTGCAGAGGAGGGAAACGAAGCTGGTGAAGGGCCTGGAGAACAAATCCGATGAGGAGCAATTGAAGGAGCTGGAACTGTTTACTTTGAGAAGACTAAGGGGAGACCTCATCACTCTCAACTACCTGAAAGGACATTGTGGAGAGGTTGGTGCTGGTCTCTTCTCACAGGTGATTAGTGACAGAACAACAGAGAATGGCTTTAAACTACAACAGGGAAGGTTCAGACTGGATATTACGAAAAAAATTTTCACAGAAAGAGTGGTCAGACAGTGGAATAGGCTGCCCAGGGAGGTGGTGGAGTCACCATCCCTGGGTGTGTTTAAGGGTCATTTAAATGAGATGTTGGGGGATATGGTGTAGGGGGGAACTTTGTAGAGTAGGGGCTGATGGTTGGAGTCGATGCTCCTAAGGGTCTTTTCCAACCTGAATGATTCTGTGATTCTGGAGAGACATAGTGAATAAAGCATAGACAACAGCATTATATTTTGCCTTCTAAATTTTGCCTTTAAAACCAGTAACATATAGCTTTCATTCAATTCAGATGATGAAATAACACTTTCCCAGTAGAAGAAAAATCACTGTATTCTCAGATGAAAATAGAAAGTTTTTAACTGGGAGCCCTTCAGCATTATTTTTTACTTGTAAGCACGTAAATGTCCACATAAGCAAATTCTAATTCAATACAGTACTTGAGATGAAGTATAAGAGTATTAACTACCTAAAATAAAGCTTGAAACATCATGAGTCATGTCACCCTGTGCCACCAATTATCCATGGCTCTTGCAAGAAAACCCCATATCCTGTAAGAGCTTCAAAATTCAGTTTCTACCGAGTTACTTAGTTCCTGAAGGTGCCGGGGATGCTGATGTGTTATATGTACATACTCACCTGTTAACTGAGGTAATTCTTTCAGACTCAGTGGCAATCTTCCTGCATTGAAGCCAAGGCCCATCTTTAAGCCAGAGTTAAATCTTCCTTGAGCTGATGTCAAAGCATTCAGAACATTCAGGAGTTATATCTTGATATGTAAATACGGTTTAAGTACTTACTTTGGAGTGCTCAGGACCTTACACTTTATCCACCAGAAACGTGCACCAGTATTACAGGTGAGAGCAAAATACAAGAATTAAACTGCTAAGAAGAAAGAGACAAAAACTGTGTAGGCAGGAATCACTGCTGAAGTGGGATAGAAATATACTAATATTTGATCAAAGAATAATAACTCTCCTACTCAATCTGTTAAAAATAAAGCTACCTGACATCTGAAACAATAATGAACAGAAGGAAAGTTATATATGAATGGGGAATTTCCCTTGCTTTTTAGGTAATGAGTGGAGTCTTCGGAATATGTTTTTTAGCAATATACCACCATCTGGTGGAAGTAAAGAGAAAGACAAAGCTTTTGAGCAGTTAACAGGTCTTGATAATCGGGATTTAGTTTCGTAGTACTAACTGACTTCAAATGGGCCCTTAAGGCTTTAGTGTGAAAAAGATGTAAAATTTCCACACTGATCTATTCAGCTTATTTACTTCAAACAGTTATTTATTTTTAAGGGATTTACTTTTAAGGGGCCTAATGTTGTTCTTCAAGATAAATATACACTTCATGAGTCCTTCTGTTTCTTTTTTAAATCTAACGTGACATGGCTATATTACATTGCTCCATTACCCAAAGTTCTGTTGCACCACTAGGCAGCTGATGTTTGTTCATAAAATTGTTTTCTTCCTAAAAGAGATTCTTATATGTCCCACAATACTTTTAAAATAATTGTGTGGCTTTTTGAGTTGCCTTCATGTGTTGTGGTTTAATACTGGTAGGCAGCTAAGCACCACACAGCTGTTCATGCACTGACCCCTACAGTGGGATGGAGGAAGAGGAAAGGAAGACTAAAAGCAAGAAAATCTGAGGGTCAAAATATTAACAAAAAAATGTCCAATCAGTGAAGGATAAGTGGAAGAAGAGAGAAAGAAATCAAAACAAGTGATGCAAAGTTATTACTCAATCACCTCCGACAGGTAGACCAATGCCCAGCCAGTTTCTGAGCAAAACATGGTTCAACTGCCTGTTTTCCTTTTTATTGCTGACCATGACACGATATGGCATGGAATATCTCTTTGGTTAGTTGGGCTAATGGTAATTTGCCTGGTTGTGTCTCCTCTCTGCCTATTGTGGACCCCTAATCTATTCAGCAGGGGGCAGAATGAGAAACAGAGAAGGCCTTGGTGCTGTGCAGATAGTGTTTAGCAATAGCTACAACATCAGCATCTTATTAGTATTGTTTTGGCCCCACATCTAAACCACAGCACTGTACGGGCTGCTATGAAGAAAGTTAACTCTATCCCAGTCAGGCCCAGTACAACACGTTACTGCTGGATATGACTGAAGTTCTCCAAAACATCTGGACTACATACAGTATCAAAAGCAGTTTCATACACAATACAATAAAAATTTAGAAAATAATTATATTAAATCTTCCATTCTGTTCTTTGCCTGAAGGAAGTGCAGGATTAGACTGCAGTCACCTTTTTCACTGCAAAGCAGGTGATTTTATTTGTCCTATTTTTTGCCAAAGGTTCAGTATTCCCCTGCTTAAGGTGACAAAATTAGTAAACATACCTAGCAGCCTACCAGTTTTATTAAAAAAACCCCCTGTGAACACGACCATTCTGCCCCAAATTCTGGATTTTACAGTTGGTTGTATGACTTGACTAAAGGTTACAAAAACTTGTTTTACTAGTTAATGTCACATCTTTTAACTATCTGATACTTCATCTGAACAGCCACAGTCTTTCTCATCTTCTGAAGCCAATTCCATAGGTCATTTGAGCTTTGTCCTATCTGTCTGCAAGTATGGCAGCCTGAACTGAACCCCATGTTTAGAAAAACAGGTCCTACCTGATATAATTCAATGACAGTGTACAAAAGTTGATGTTATTTTCCTGTTTACATTATACCTCTCAATATATTCTATGCTTTTTAGACTTGTAGTAGGAAAAGGTCTGAGCTTTGCAGTCCAGATGCTTAAATTGGTGGTAGACAATTTTTATCAGTGGATAGAGTTCAGAGAATCAAAATTAATACATGAAGAATGAAACATTGAATCATTGATTCTACTTTCCTCTACAAGGGAGACAAGATAATTTAATCAAGGCTAAAGCTAATTTTCCAGTCCCCATCTGAAGATTTCAAAAAGACAAATAATCTCACTCCCACCTTTGATCACCTTTTCCAAAGACTAATCACCCTAACTGATGAAAATTAGAAATAAACAATGGAAGTTAGAATCGGTCAAGTTAATTTGTAGTTATTTGTTTATTATGCTTTTCTCCACCAAATTAAATATCAGCTATATATTAGTATCCAGTGATTTTTCTTTGTAAAATACCTTATAAATGTAATTTAAAATACATATTTTTGTTTGGTGGTTGTTGTTGTTGTTTGTTTGTTTGTTTTTTTTAATTAAATGTTTTCCATATTTACAGTATGAAATGTTTCAGACTCAAATCAGAGCTGATGTCAGATTTTCTGCACAGGCAAATTCAATTTTGTGAGCAATGGCAGTAGTCTGGGGGGAACAGAGGGCATGAGGTAGGAAGAATCAGATGTGGCAGTGGGAAGCTGGGGTGAGTCCAGGAGAATGGCATCAGTAGGCTGGTAGCAAGGAAGGGAGGCTGGGCCTTTGGGTATGAAGGTAGTAGCTGCAGAGTCAGTGGGGCTTGGTTTTACTGGGTGGGCAGGACAGAGGCACATACATGGGAACTCTCAGAAATTTGGCCTTAGAAATGAGGCTGGAAAGGATGAGTGGTATTTCATGTAGCTGACTGTTTAAGGGTGAGTAGTGAGTGTGCTGGGTGAGAAAGAGAAGAGCGACTGCTGAGTTTCTCCTGACCCAACTTAGATCACGTCCCTCCTTAGCACTTACAGGACTTTAGAGACTCCCTGTGGACCGTTGCTGCTCCTAATAAAGCTCCACCTCTTCCTCCCCTCTGATGTTTCACATGCTGAAGGGAAATGAAGAGTATGGGCATGCCCTACTGCTGCTGCAGAGACAGAAAGTGTGGGGGATGGAGTCAGACACCTGAGCTGAAAATCATGAGTAGGAAGACCTTTTTGTTCCCTATGTCCTTAAAGGAGGTAGAGAGGTAAGAGCACTCTTTCACATTTCTGTGTAGGAAATCATACTATTCTGGAGACCATTCCTGACTAATACTGGAGAAATGAAGCTCTTAATTCATATATGAATGCTTACCTGCATCAATCAAACTATATGCTAAAGTAAGAACACTTGGTTTCCTGCATAATATTTGTCTCAATTCTTTGGCCTTTATTGATGCATACATTTAAAGCAAAAAGACCATTGTTCAAATCCACATGCCCAGAATGGTATGAAGTGATGGGAAAGTTATGAAATTAGATTGTTTTAATCAACAGGGAAGGAGTAAGTGCCACTGAGAGAAGAGGATGTTTTTCAGATGATTTCACAAAAAAACTTTGGCCAGTAGGTGGTACCCTTATTCCAAATAATAAATGAGGAAAAAAAAAAGCTGGAAAGCTGAACATTAGCTCAAAATTGTGACTGGTTTTCCCTCCCTGTTAGGCACTGCAGACTCCAGAACACTGTAAAGAGCACCGGGCAAGGCTAATGAGGGTTTGGGCAAGGCAGTTGTGTGTGAACTGTGAAAGGGCAAAGGGTCAGATGCTGCTGTTGACAGGCTCTTATTGCTGGAATTAGACACTGCAGTTTTCTGCGGTAGAAAGCTTTAACCACCTTGGAATCAAGCTTTTATGCATTCAGCAACTTGATATTCACAATAAATACATAAACCTCTGACCCCCAGATTTTATTACTGGTGAATATGATTAACTCAATAAAGCTAAAAGATGATTAAATCTATGCTTAATTTATGAGAATATTATAACTTTTTTTTTTTTTTTTTAAACTGAGACAAGCTTCTTTACTATTTCAGACAATTCTTAGAACATGGAAGGAAGTTGTGAAGAAAAGTAGGTTTAATAACATAGGACATTAATTAGTCAATGTACTGTTCTTTGCAGACATATATATTTAAATGATTAGGGCAATACATTGGTGCCTGTGAAGTAAAAGCCAGGCAGAAGAATGGACAGGCTTTCAAACTGATTCTCAAATTTTTGTATAATTAATTGAAATTAGTAAAACAGCAAACTGGCAGTAAGTATTCCTCTTTTTTTTTTTTTTTAAAAAAAAAAAAAAAAAGAGTATAGAGACATGTACCTTCAGTTTAAAGATCACTTCGAGAACTCTTTGGGGTGGAAGTGTGGGGGGAAATTGAACTAACAGACAAAACCATAGGATACATGTCACTCAGGTCAGTCCACTTAACACTAGAAGTATTGTCTAAGCTAGTCATCCAGGTCCCATTACAACCTCTTATGAGAGAAGCACCCCAAGAGGTAGCCATCTCTCTCTGGCACTTAACTCATCCTCTCATCCTAGGATGCAATGAATAGCTCTCTGGAGACAGCATCTCTCTCTCTACTGACTACAGATGCTCCTACACTGGTTATCTTGAACGAGATGCCTCAGTCTTAGGCTGTTTTGAGTTTTATTGGTGTTTTTTATCATGAAGGATAGATAAGAGTAATACTTGACCACCAGCTGACACTTTTGAAGGCTGTTTATTATCTAAGATCCCATACCCTGTTGTTCAGCCCTGGATTTCAGATGTCTCCGATACCAAAAAATGTCTAGAATGGCACTGAACATCAATACTTATGAAGATGACTCCTGTCCAAGAACAATTACAAACTTTTCCCATTTATTGACCAGAATCAAGTTAAAGTAATTTGAAAAGTTGGGGGGTTTTCCACTTCCTTCTCTTTGATTTTCTTAACTTAAAACAAGCAGAATTGCAAATGTGAGATATTGTATGCACAACATCTCTGATATTTTTATACTAATCTGAAAAAAAAAATTAAGAAAAATTTAAAAAATGAGGCTGTGCAATCAAATAAATTGAGGAGGCTGATGACACCCATATAGACCAGGTTCATTTGAAAATATCTTCTTACCCAAACTCAGCTTTACACCTTCCAAGATGTACATAAATCAGAATCCAGCCTTCAAAATGAAAACCTGGTTGTAATACTAGTAGAGATTTGGTGTCTCCAAATCTAACTTCATAGCTTCCATTAGACAACTATTTTCCACTCTAGCCCTACCAAAAAAACTTAAAAAAAAAGAAAAAAGAAAAAGAAAAAATAGGAAATATACTTTTGTCTGAATTGTTCTTTAAGTGACAGCTTAGAGAAAATTATTCATGCAAGTGTAAATTTTATTGGTTCACATTCTATATCTCCATTTTCTGTATTCTCTCCTGCCTTCCTGAATCCTTCTGATATTGATCTGTGCTATGGCTTTCTGACATCTCTCAGTCTCTACTTGCCTCCCAAAGGGCCTGGCTGCACTAGGAGCTTTTTTTCCCACCCTTCTCAGTTTTTAAAAAATTGCTTTACTAAAGGTCATAACTTTTTTGTCCAGTCCTCTATGAAATGAAAAGGATTGATGTAGTTTTCTCCTTTCCAGCCTTACCGTTTCTCTCCCATCCTATAACAGTTTTTCTGGTATTATTTTGAAAGCTGAAAGCTTCTGTTCATCTTGCAAACAGAAAATTGGAGCTATTTTACAAAACCATGTAATTCAAAATGTCCTTTTCAATCCTAAAAAAACCCAAGTGATTGGGGAAATCACATCAGAAGATTGTACAGGACTTAATTAAATTAGTCTTCTGGGTTTTATCCTTAGTTTTACAACTGTGCCGAAAAAACATTCCTCTTTGTTTTTTTCCCACATTCCTTCCACACTACTGTGACTTTGCATCCTCTCGCTATGAAACTTGTTTACTGGCAATAAAGTCTGTCTCCACAATTGTCTTCTGCTCACACTCTTGAGTGTCTTGTGTGAATCAGGAACCCTCATACAGTAGCTGGAAGTGTGGGATGCAGTGGGGGTAGACAACCGAACACAGAAACTGGGACAACTCCCAAGGTCCTGCAGTAGTGTCTGTGCCTCTTCTCTGCAACATCACGCATTCTATCAGCAATTATCAATGACATGACATGCACATTTATTTACATTTATGCTTCTAGGATGTATTGAAAATATGCATGTGCTTATGAATTTTTGAAAATAATTGATAGATTTATAAACTCTAATCGGAATATGTTTTTTTTAATATAGCCAGCAGATGATTCTTAGGTTTTCTAGTTGTAATTTTCTTAACTCATTCATAAAACTTGTGGTTTATAAAAAAAAAAGCTCAGCTGTTTTTACCTGTCTGCTAGGAAAAGCATTCACCTCTTTGGCTGGAGGTATGTATGGCTCAAAATCCATAACTGGTATTCAAATAAGTCTTAATTTATGCATGTAAAGCTGAAGTTCTCAAATCAGTATGATTTTACTGTATGGAAGATGCTTGTCTATAACCCTAGTTATCAAAAATGTAGCAGGAGACATGAATGAATTTAAGGAGAATTTATTTTCAGGATTTGCTTTTTAAAATAGATAACCTAATAGGTGATGACTATTTTGGGGGGCATTTTCTTACATAAAATCATAAAAGGCCAAAGAAGAACAAGCTGAACAAAGACAAGACATGAACACCTGGGGCCAGCTTGTGGCTGTGATATTATTTTACTTTATGGTCTTGGTAACTCTTAATATTTCTCTGCTTTATTTCATTTGCTTGGATTAACACTTTTTTTCTTTATCTCTCTTGATTTATCATTTTTATGTCTTTAGATCTGACACAATAAGATTATTATATGTGCTGATACAAACACTAAAGTAAAGGGATTATAAATATCTCAGGGGCTACAGACAAGTGCCTAGTCATTAATTACACAGTGTCTTCTTTCAAACTAGCTGAATCACATTAGCTCAGATCCCTCATCTATGTCAGCACGAGCACATATATGGCCAAATGGTAACTAAACTAAAAGAAATATTTTTATTTCTTACATGGTTATAATCCATATTTTATTCCTCTCTTTGATTCATTACCTGACTGTACTAGGACAGTGCAGGGAAGTGGTGGAAATAGGAACAGAAGCGGTGCAGGATCACAAAGCCCTATTTTCAGTTTAGAGGAAATGGTGGTAACTGATTTTAATTAAATTCTGTGTATCACAAACCATCAGTATCAACAGTATTCTGTTTTCATGGCTATTGTCTCAAAGTGCTATCACTAAGACTGGTTTAATGATTAGAGATAATTTCCAAATTAGGATGTGATCAGATTCATTAGAATGTTGAAATGAAGGCAGACACTCCTTTTAATTGTAGTGGTTTTTGGATTAAGTTTGAAATATGTTAAATTATAGAATATTTTGGGAGCACTAGAAATATCTGAGTCATCATTTGCTTTGTTAGTGACTGTCCCCTTCTTAAGTCTGATTCCTCTTCAGTGGCTGAATTCCTCTTCAGTAGCAGAATTGCTACCTTAAGGCTCGAGGAACAGTTTCTGTTCTGCCTGTTTAGATATAATTCAGTGTGCCATCCTACATGCTCACTAGCATGGCAGGGCATTCCAAAGGAAAAATGCCCTTCAGTAACACGGCTCTGTCAATTCAGGCCCACTTTTTTTCTGTATCCTCTTTTGCATTAGTGAAAAAAAACCCCAAGCTCAATTTACCAGATGAACTGTTTCTTACAAATAGCTCCCATTCTGATTAAAAAAAAAAAAAAAAAGAAAAAACAACCTCCAAAGAGAAGCTATTAGCATATCCTCATCTGGATTCCAGCACAGTCAAATATAAAATAAAATAAAAAAACCCAAACCAAACCAACCAACCAAACACAAAAAAAAACCCCAATAAAAAACCACCTCTGGTTCATAACAGGCCGTGATTGCTTAGACACAACAGAAAACTAAAAAAAGCAGCTGAGAGGAAAAAAAAAAAGGTGCATTAGCACTTAGGAATATGTTGCAAATAGCAGTTTGAGTGCCAAAAACTCTGTTCTGAGGTGCCATATGGAAGAAGAGATCTGTTTTCCAACAAAAGGGATAAAAAATGAACAATTCTCCTGAAGGCTATAAACATTTTTCCTAATTGTTTCTTTGTATCTCTCACATTTTTTTCTGAAAACTTCAGTGAACTGAAGCAAACAGGGAGTATGGAAATAACTCCTGATTGAGAGATTTTATGTTATTAAAGACTGAAACCTGAAAACTGCGTCTATGAACACAAGTCCAGTGAAGGCAGTTAAGCTACTGAGTGCAGCAACATTTTAGAAGTGTGAGACAACTTCTAGCTCTCAAAAGAGTCCTAGTAGATGTACACCCCATTTATGAAATTATGAATTTTATCCTTTGGAATAAAGACTGTTTTGGAAGAAAGGTGATTTGCTATAGCTCATACTGTGATGAAGAAGGAGGGAGGAGGGTTTGTTCCAGGTTCTTGAGATTCAGAGTTTGAAAATTTTGGGAAATCTGCTTTATCACTTGCTTTTGCGAGAGAGAAGGAGAAGGGAATTTAAGTCTCTGGTTTCTTACTCTGAGTTAAACTAAAGATCCTGTTCCCCTTAAAAGGCTTTTGAGGCTATTTTAATAATCTTGGTCTATTTAATTACACCATTAAACTGAAGAAAACAAGAAGGAAAAAAATTAAGTATAGCTTTTGTTTTTTCAAGAAGTATTGGAAGTAGTTATTTGCACCAGGTTAATTCAGATAAGCATCTGGCCCACAAACTATCCTGGCACAGACGAAGATTTGTCTTTTTTTATGAACTAGGAATTTTTCCAAGACGTCCTGACTACTGGGAGCAGAGTGTCTGACCAAAGTATGCTCACCAGATGGTAGATGTTTCCATGCGGGTAAATATTAAAAAAGTCTAAATCTATGCAAACTGGGAAGTCAGGGTGGGAAAGGTTTGCTGTTGTTTTTCAGTTTTAGTTGCCTCTGCAACTAATAAATGTGAGGAAAAAAAACCCCAACAAAACAAAACAAAAGAAAGCTGAATTTAAAGGGAAAACAGAGAATTGCTCCTAATATGTTACAGGATCGGACCTATTAGTGACTAATCTGGGAAGCCTTAAGAGTTAAAAGCTTTAGAGTTAAAAGCTTTTTTTTTTTTTCCTTTTTCTTTTTTCTTTTCTTTCCTTAATATCTTTATTATTTTGCTATTCGAAAATTTGCTGCACTAAAATGTGATAGCTCCATAAATAATAGCAACAAGGATTGTTTTTTTGGGGGAAGGAGATGTGACAAAAAAGAAAGCCTGTTTTAAGGGCCATCTGAAGGCTTTGTGCCACCCGTTCCCTGCCAGCCACTACTGCCTGGTGGGGCAGGAGAAGAAAGCAGCATGGGGCAATGCCACTGGTGTGCCAGGTCCCCAGCCTGTCAGAATATTTAACATACTGATGAAAGTAGGCTTACACAAAGATGATGCATTGAGCAGCGGCTTTGCTGAGCTCTTCTCTTTCACCAGCTCTTATTGGGGCTGTAACTTTAAGCAAAGTGAGGAGAGGGGAATACAACAAAAGCTGGCGAGTGGTAAGGTTTTAAACCTCTATAGCTGTTGGCTGGCTGTATACAAGTTGGAGGCCTACAGTGCTATAATGCACATGCAAGGCGTCTTCCAAGTGATGTAGCATGCCAAGTCTGGCTCCACTACCCAATCTCAGCAAGAGTAGACACCTCCCTAACTTAAACATCTGCATAAATGTTTGCTGGGTTAGTAATTTTTCCCAGATTTAAAACTACGTAGGCAGCTACAGCGTACATCTACACAGCATGGTGTAGTTCAACCAGAAAGCAAGCTGGTTTACATGACAGAAGATTTATAGCTGAAGTGGCATAGCAAAATAGTGCAAAGTTAATAGAAAAGTTCCCACTAAGTGCAGTGAGCTTTATATCACGTATCCACAGAGGCACAGGAAATGGAAGAAATGTCACAGTGAAAAGGCAGTGCAGCAGGAGAAAATGTTCTTTAGCTTTCTTTGTACTGAACTTGAAATATCTTAAGACAGCTTCTAATTCCCTCTCTAATGCTCTCCTCTCTACCAGAAACCTATTGCTTACAATGACTTTCTGTTTATTTGTTTTTTCATTGTGTGTGTGCCTGCAGTTAAAGAGGGAGTAGCAAAATCTAGATATGTAGATGGTAATGACAGAAATAGATGATGTAGAAATACAACCAAATTTTTACTCCTCCACTTCTCAGGAAATCTCTATTAAATTAAATTAAATAAAAGCAACTACTAGCCATTAATTATCAAAACAATGACACATATTGATCAGAACTTTACAATATTTTCTTCTTTAGGACAGTGGAAAATACCTGTTTAAACTTTAATCATTAAAATGTAAAAGTTCACATAACTAAATGCATATAAACCTGATGGAGATCTGACTTAATTTTGTGGAGCTGATGGAAATACATGACAAAAAGAAACTGGGTTTCATAAAGCAGAACTGGAGAAATTCTTTCTGCTGCTGGCAGAAAAATGAAAGTTTGGGAAAGGGAATTTTTTCAGTAATATGGTTTTAGTTGTGCATTTTTTTCTCACGAAGTCCTGAAACAAAGATATTATAGTGTTTTTTGGAACAGATAAATGCTTAAATATACTTTTATGGCTTAAATACCTTTTCTTAAATATGCTGTAAGTACAATGGTAGAATCCATTTTCGTACCAGAATACACGTGGCTCCTAATCCCTTGTTCTAAAAGGTTTATGCTAAAGTGATTGAAACGAACAAAAATGTTTCCTCACTTTAAAAGAGAAAAAATAAGCTTTTAAATAGAAAAAGACAAGAAAAATATTTTATCAATAGTTTATGTTCAGGGTAAATATATTAATTGTAATCAATATTCATGAAAAGTAACATCTGTTTACAAAATACATGCAACAGCTTGACAAGAGATACTACCCCAGAGATTATATTCTATGGAATTGGCTTAGTATCAGAAGAAAGAGTGATTAACTGTAGAAAAGTTAATGTTCAAATTATTTCTGACACACTGCTTTGATCAAAAAATGTTTTCTCTCCTTAGCCAGGGAGCTTTAAGTCTTTGGTGCAGAAGGCAGCTATATATGAGGGTTTTCGCAACTTTTTTATGAATGCATTTATGCACATACATGCACACACTTACCTAAAAAAACCTTACATGACTTTTTGGGTTTTTTTTGTGTGCGGAGCCGTTAACACAAACATGCTTGAGCAAACATTTTATCTCCTTTGGGGGAATATATCTCATAACTCATTTTGAATGCTTAAAAAAATGGACCTTTGAAAAAATTTGCTGTCTGTGTTGTGTCATTTATCCCCCAAATGTAAGAGTTTCTGAATAAACTAGAGCTACCCCTTTTGAAAAGAAAAATATGAGCGTGCAGATGGGAGCGAGTTGAGGTATCAGGAAGAAGGAGGACCACATGTTGCTTTTAATATACAATTTTGAGGGAGAGAAGACACATACAGAAAAAATTGCATCTTTGAAAGGTAGCAGACAACCACTGGAGAGAAGATCTCTTTGGTTTTTTGTTTTTGTTTGATTCCTTGAAAGAAGTTATTCAGCTCTGTGGAGGAGAGAAACCTGGCTCACTTTGCAAATGCAAAACTAGACTGCCGCCAGGAACCATTTACAGGAGTGAACAACAAAACCAGTTTGCTTTATGAGATTGTCACAGAAGTAAAAAAGTATGCATATAGTTTTAACACAATCAAATAGTGAACCCTTAGAGTTATACGGCAAAAAGAGAATTAGCACTTCTCCCTTAAAGGGTGCCTCTTTATAGCATGCTTACTGTCTTAGCAGATGTGGCATTTAAATGTAGTGAGCAATGGCCAAATGAAGGAAGCAATTCTAAGAAATAACTGACACTAACAGTCCCAGTTTCCTGAATGGAGGTAAAAGTGGTTTGGCAATATCTGCCCAAGATGATGTTCATTTATTCAGTATTGAGATTAAAGAGAGAGGGAGGGAGTGCCTGTGTGTGCTGGTGAAAGTTAACAAAAAATTAGAATAAAGTTCCAGAGGAACTGAAATGTCCCAAGTGGCATCAGCACAAAGCAAGGGACTTTCAGCAGCAGCAAATGTTGGTGTAAGGGTTTAACTTATGCCTTAAAATCTTTGCTCTTAGAGATGCAAGGTCTGCTAAGGAAAAAAAGCCAAAAAATTTTAAATTTCTGCTCTAGACTTCAGTTTAAGCAGGAACTCTAAATCCAGGTTATCAGAACAAGGTGAACATACATTTGAGAAAGCAAACCGTACAATAATTTGCTGTCAACTTTCCTTTAAAGTATACTTTTTCCTCTTGGGTTATATGCACTTTTGGCCCAAGATAAACAAATGAAAATGTGGTATCTACAGTTAAAAGAAAACTGAATAGTACTGTGCTTAAACAGAAGGGCATTAAGCCAAAGGGTCTTTTCATCTCTTACATCTATTTCAAAAATTATTACAGATACTGTAGCAAAGATAGTAACTGCACCTTGTTAGATTTCCACCCCCACTCTGGTAGACATAAGTATCCCAGCACTGCAGTAGGACAGGCTGGACAGACGGCCAATATCGTTCTTTGTGTACCACATCAGTGTGCATGCCCAAGGCAATGCTTTTGAAAGCTGACTCTATTATTTTTATTGAGACAGCAAAAAGAGCTCCCTTTTGCTGTAAAAGGGTTAGTACAATGATGATACCCTGACAACCAACCACCTTTAAATGGTAAGTTAATTCAAGTGCAATCATACAGCAGAAATATACACACGTAATATTTATTTAACCTTTTCTTGCCATCATGGTATTTTCATCTTTTCTACTTAAATTGCTCAAGAAGAAGATGAAGCCTTATGACAAAGACACCTTTGAACCTGGTTTTAAAAGTTAGAAGTAGGTCTTTTGCATAGCAGTTATTCTTTTTCTGGTAATGTCTTTTTTAGTGTCTTTTCTTGATGCAGTTATCTAGGAAGAAAACCCACTTTAATAACACCAAGGGAGAGCCCTAGAAACTGAACACTGTGCTTGTGCTGTTTTTCAAAAAACGGTACATGTCTTAAGAAACAGGAACATTTCATAAAGTACAAACACAGTACCTTTCAGACTGAGAATTCACATCCTGAGATTTCCATGGCTGCCAGGCAGGTTTTCCTGAACTGGCAAAAGCAAAACCAATGAGTAATGAGTAAATAGGAAGAAAGAGGGAAGGCAGCTATTTAACCAGATGAATGGAGGAAATGAGCATCAGCTTTTGATGTTCAGCTTTACTCATTAAATGTGAAACTCTTACATAAGCCCAGCAAAGGGCTGGCAAAGGGTTTAATTAGCAGTATAAGTCTACTTAATGTCCTTTCAAGTTCTACATGGAATTTTTGGAACCTTTTTACAACTGTCAGGACAAAGTGAAATTTTATTTAAGAATCTGTAGTAGGTAGTATGACAGTTAAAAAACATCTAGAAATGTGGCTGAAAAACAGCCTAGTATCTGCCCAGATGCCAATTCAGTTTTAGGCTTTAACAACAAACTACTATTATGGAAATGTTATTGTAATTAATCTTTCTCTGTACTTAATTGCATTGTTAAACTAACATAATAAATAATGCTTTGGAGTCAAGGTGGACATTCATATTCCTTATTTTAAAGCTGAACAAATTATTTTCATTGAAATGGCAAGGTAGTATTTATGAAGAAGATACATCCCTGCTGTGAAGAGTGGTGCTGCTGATAATAAATTATCTGTAAAGGTTTATACATATCATGTATTTTTATCTAGATCTATACGTATTATATATAATCATGCAAAAGAAACAGATCTCCTGTATCTCTAATTATCTAGGAAATGAACGTTTATGCCAAACCACTTGCATAGCCTCTCACCACAGTCAGTAGAGAGAAACAGATCTTAGACAACCATTGTACACTGAGATGACTCTGGACGTGCTCCTCTTTCTTTCCATTTACAGCAGAAGCAGAAATCTAGCCTTAGTCTACATGCCTGATGCTAAAGGTGACATAGAATGTATTTATTGTGACAAGAGTAGTAAAAGAGGCAAGAACTTGGAATATGCCATCCAGAGATACCAAAATACAACTGTTTGGAGACTATTTGCATTTCAGCCTTCCAGGGTGGCTAAAACTAAAATGAAAAGATAAGAAAAAAATATTTATTTATATTGAAAAAAAAATACAAAATCAACGCTTAGTCTTTTATGATACATAGTTCAATCCTGCTTCCACTAAAGGGAATAGAAGTTTTGTAGTTTCCATCTCCAAGGACTAAGGAGAAGAGAACAAGCATTAAGACCCTTGTTTAACTTTATCTGAAAAGCTGAGTGGCGTAGACTTCAATCTATTTGTCTTTGTATATAGAATATGACATTAAAATCACTTAATTTTTCATTATAATATACATCTGTATTTTCCACCTGTGTTTTTCAAAACATACTCTACCATACGAGCATATGAGACAGCTGGAGTTCAAGTTACCCCTCATAACTTAAAACTTATTGAAATGTAGCCTAACAGAACTGCAAAATTAACATGAGTAGTAAGAACTGTCATTTCCATCAGAATCTCTGAAATACTTCACAATGATTGAGGATTGCATCTGTAGTTTTTGAGATGGCTAACCATGGGGTTATTTTTCCTTTAATAGTTTTCCAAGATTAAGTATCTTCTAAGGTATTACAGTTTGCTATTTAACTTTCAGTAATTCAGTAATGAACAAGTTCCCAATTTCCCTTTATAAAAGCAAAAACATTAGTGTCTAACACAACAGCATACTGATCAAAGAGCAAAATAGAGCATGATGTTAGAACACTGATCCAAAAATAATACGTTCATATAGCACCTTAGTGAATTATCTTATTATCTTTATCATAGTAAATAGTAAATATGCTAAAAGTGTTTTGCTTGAAAATCACTGTCTTCTGGGTTTATTTATTCTGCACTAAACTAAGGTTTCAGTTCTTATTTTAATTCACAGTGAGTAACATTTTACTTCTCAAGAATTCCCTGTGTCAGAGGGATTACACTATATGAAGAAAGATAGATGACAAACTGGCTTTCAGTTAAGAAAAGATAAAAAGACCCAGGGACATCATACAGTGAGGGATCCCAAACAGTGCCAATAGGAACAATACATGCATGTTAGTGAAGAATAGATCCCTCAGTGTGCAGACCACAGCATGGTATTTTCAGTATTGGCATTTCAATATGAAAATATTGATGATCAGTCCACAAATGAACCCAGCAAATACACACCAACAGAACCAACTGTGTACACCAGTGAACAGAGCTTTGGGACACTGCTAACCTTTTTCTTCATCAGTGAAAAAAAAGAAAATCTAAACTTTGAGAAGTAATAGTGAACATGTACATGTCTGATTAAATATTTTCAGAAGGCAATCATTTTTTCTTAGCACATGAAGAAAAAATGTATCTGCAAATATATCTTTCTGAAATCTGTCTGAAAACCAGTTATCACTGATTTTATGTCTTTTTTTTTTTTTTTTAATTTTCAAAATTTGGCAACCTTTTTCAAGTGAGTGAGTTGGATAAAATGCACATTCTGTGAAGAGCAGCTGGGACCCATGCACTAAGGTGAATGCTCAAAACGCTAGTTTACAGAACTGTGTTCTTGCCTCTCCTGGAATAAATGTATTGTCAATTATTTTTTCCAAATCAACTAAAACAGGAAGAGTGGTGCACACCTCTCATTCCCAGCACATACCACTATCCACACCTAAGAAAAGCATCCTTTGAAGGCCTCCACTTCACATTTGTGGGTTGGATCCTCTCAGACTGGTAACATGCAGATGAGAGTTCTCACTGCTAAACCATGACATCGAAGATGAGACTCATTACTACTGTTGTTTTAAAAAGGAAAGCAGACTTATGTTGAGACCATTTAACTTCTACTAGCCATTCACACTGTATATGGTTTTGATTACAAGAACATTTTAAACCTTGGGATTGAGTATATTTTCCATTTTAATTTAGAAGTTTGTTTTGGACATACTGCAGTTCTGAATAAAAGTAAAGGTAATGTTCCTGGTTAGCCTAGTTATGTTTGCTTTGGCACTAATAGTTAACGACCAAGAAAAGGAAAAAATAGAAGAATGACAGTTCATTAAAAAAATTGGTGTTGACTAATGAATAATTATCAACTAATTATTTGTTAATCATGGAAGATCACTGTCAAAAAGCAAGTCCTTCATAAGTATTTGCAACCATTTGAGATTATAGTATATTTTTAATATTAAAAAACGTTGTTTTCCATTTCAGAATGAACATGCGCACTGCGTCTAATCTATTTTACTGAAAATGAGTATACGATGAATAATGTTAGGTGTGTATTACCAAACAAAGAAACAAAAACTTTATTTCAGAAGAGGATGCTTTTCTAAATTATGGAGAAGCATATATTAGAAGATTTATTTTAAAATGTACCTTACCTCTGTGTTGGGAGATTTGCCAAACCTGGACCTGAATTTATCAGGATTTATGAACCAGGAAAAGCAATTGTATTGCTGTTTTGTGTAGATTTTTGAATAATTTACCCTTCTGAAATTGTCATGTTAGGTTTGGATATACTGAATACAGTAGTTAGTTCACTCTTGGTCAGTGCAGGCATTCCTTGGAAAATTTCGAAGGAAATTTAATCCTTGCCTTCCAGGTTTAAGCAAAACCCATACATGCAATTAGATGATAACCACAGTATTCATGAGATTGACAATATAGTGTTCATCTGTGTCACATTTGATACTCATGTATTTCTTAGTGTGTCTACTGAGAGAGTCTGGAGAAATTCTTAGAGGAAAAACCCCCATAGATTCTGCTAATCCAAATGTAATGCATATAGTATAAATCATCTATCTATACAGCCTCCCTCTGTGATGCACTACAGGCTGAGAGCTGATGCTGAAGTAATGATGACTGAGGGAACTTTTCTACTTATTGGTTAAAGCCAGGCAAAATAAGCTTTCAGGGAATAACCAGAGGCAGTGGAAAGATGTCTACAAAAGTAACATGATCAGAATTAGAAAAATCAAGGAAAAAAATATTTAGAAACATACTGATTTTTCATTGAATCAAGATTCTTCTTTTTGTGTCTGCTCTGTTGGCTAGAGGTCATTCAGGAAAGACTGGTGGTTACATTCACCTCCAACTGATTAACTCAGTACACATTATGTTTGTATCATACATGGGCTGGACATGTAGACATGGATGGCATACCATTTGTTGGAAAGCATGTTGTAGTATTCAGCTATGTGCAAATTTCTCATGGGGGGTTCTGCTTATTGTGAAGGAATGGAAAATGTTGAAGCTGAGATCTGCTAAGATGCCTGTCTGAGAGAACAGTGTTGCCCTTGAGGTGCTTGGGTTTGATAGTGACATCTGTACTCAAGCAGAATGCTTGCTTACTGTGAGGCATTTTGTTCGAATAAGGAGAGTAAATTGGTCCCCTAAATACTACAGAATGCAGGTAGTGCTTGTTTCAGTGAAAGGGCTCAGGAGAAAGAACAAAGGATATTTGTTGAGACAGAATAACAGATGCGATTATCTATTTTTTACACAGTTGTCATGTCAGATTTATAATTTTACATACATTCCCTTTTGAAAAGAAGTTGCAATGATTAGCCACACAATTTTCTTACAGTGCTTAGAATGAAACTGCCACTTTCAGGACTGATTTCCTTGCCACAACTGCCTTTAAAAGAAACATACCAACAACTATTGTACAAACGCATACTATGATAACATTTTAAATTTATATGTGCGTAAGGTGCAATCCAATTTCTTATTTCTTTTCACAACATACTGGTCATAACTTTAAACCTTTTGGTAATTATAGGATGTTTTGTTCTGTTTAGTCCAGAAGATCTCTCTAACAGAGAAATAATAAAAAAAGGGGGTTCAAGATCTCAAGCGAGGTTTGAGAATTTTGCATTTCTTATAAAATTCAAAATTTTCAACAAAGTGTTTGTATATTGCCTGGCCAAACTAGTAAAAAATAAATTGCTTTGCTTGTTTTGTGATTTCCCCAGATTTTCCGTGTCTCTAGTGAAGTGCTGAAAATGTCAGTTTTTCTGGGGAATGGCACCAACTGGGACCCAGCTGACTGTATGCACTCTGTGCTTTGCTTTATTGATTTGGTGTTTGAGAAGTCCAGATGCTAATGCTCCTAATGATCAGCCATTCTTTTTGACTTTTGGTAACAAGTATTCTCATGCAGTTAATATCAAACAGAACTTTGTGCTCTACATCTGTTATTTCAAAATTCCCATTTCTGAATTCCCCTAGTCTCAAGTAAGTAGTACATTTTCTTCCTTTTTTACTCCCTACAATCTTTTCTCCTACTTCCAGGGCTCCATGATGCAAAATGTCATTTTGCCGGTCTTCAGTGCCAGTGACAACTTTTATTTTACTGATTTTAATGGGCTTTTCAAATACAATCCCATAGAAGTCTCCAGTAGAAGGAGCTTTGCCCCAGAAGTACTCATCAATGCTGCTGTAAGCCTTGCTTGCCTCATAGTTTTCAAATACATTCATGTTGGTGTGCAAATTTGCAGGTGGGTTGTCAGGGATGTCAAATGATTCCTCTTCAAAATCATCATCCTTTAGCTTGTTTTCAGCTCCTTTGTAAGATGAGTAGTATCCCATGTGCTGGAACAGAGATGGCTTAAAACGTATCACTTCCTTTTGAGCTAACAACCCACGAAAGTGGATGAGCAGCCAATCGCAAGGCATTTCTTGGTAAAACATCAACAAAAAATGGGCCAGGCGTGGAAGGTCATGGGAATGGTAAAGCTTTCCAATGTACCCCAGCTTGGAGAATTCTAGTGTCACCCAGTAGGATCCTTCTCGTGAGGTAATTACTTTCTTAACAGCAGTCAAAAAATTCTTTGAACAGCGAACGTCATCTTCTAGCATCACATAATAGTCGGAAAGATTAGCACAAAAATTAAGAAGGAAAGCATAATCTACATTTTGTTTGGATCGAAACTTCACACGATCCTCTGGGTCATTGTAATTTCTCTTGAGGCCATCCAGTACAGGATAATACTCCTCAGGGACGTGAATAACTATTAATCTGCCTGCAATTATGTGATGTGCGAATTTCTGTGAAATATCTTGGACCATTCCTTCACACCAGGCTGAGTCAAAATCTGCCAGCTGCACTACCACTGCGATTTCTTTGAGTTCCTCATAACTTGACTGCTCGAATATGGACTTGATGGTCTCAAGCAAGTAGTTCCCCTTTTTCCGTTTCACAGAGGATAGCCCAATTGTAAGATACCCTGTACAAAAGACAGTTCAAACAAAAACTTGAGTATCTGATGTCGGAAACCATTTTGCCACAAAGCTATCCTCCAGAGCTGTGCTTATATTAAATAAATCTTTTGAATGGTGAAGACTGAGAAATTTAGTATGTGAATTTTTTTAAACTACATGCAACAAAGGACATTTATTGCCTTTTCATGGAAGAAGAATCATATTGCATGCAAATAGACATATGGAAACTATTGCATTCAACATTCACTTATTAACTGCAAGGAATGTCATGGAGTGGACAAAAGCCAAAGCAATGTGCACTTATATGCCTGGTAGAGGAAACCACATAGACAATGATAAGGCTGTAGAATCTGCTAAAAGAAAAGGGATTGTGAGATATGATTCAGACAATATTTTTAAAGGAACTATGAAATGCAGCACAAAAAAAAGTGAGCTATAGATTAATTGCCAAACTTTTATCAATGTAATCACTCTACAAGACTAGTTACATTTATGCATAACTTTATAGTTTTATGAATGTTGCACGGATAATTTTTTTCTGTATGTTCATTTTTAACTGAATCTGTTCAGCTTTTCCTTGCTAATAATTCTTCTTCTAACCCCCTTTCAGGACTCATTGAGCATGTTACAGGGAACTCCCTCTTGCAAGATGTAATTTAGATATTATTTTAAAGTAGAAGAGAACTTACTACTGCATAAATAATGTATAAATAATTTTTAATGCCGTTACATCTTTCCAGGGAGAAATGCATCTTAATTATATGGGAAGAATTTTCATCTCTGCTGTTTTGGAGTCACTGCCATTGCATTTTTACCAGCAGCCCAAATAACTTTTTTCAGATATTTGCTAATATATCTAATTTTTTCTAACTTCTGATGTAAAAAATGTTAAGACTTTATAACTGATAGGGCATACTTCAGTTGAAACTACTCCAACTTTCTTAAAATACTGTGGTTTGTAAAAGACTGCTTTGATAAAGTGATTCAGAGTTTCCCTCAAGGCTTAAGACTGATTAAAATGCAGTTGTACAGTGAAGTACAACCCCCAGAAGCCATTTATGCTGCCTATAGAACCCCAAATTTCTCAACTCTAATTTGAGCAGACTTTATAGCTTTCTATGAAGATCAACAAATCACAGATTATTTTATTTTACCTTTTATGCTTGAACTTCAGAGCCATGTTTGTGAAATGATTGATTTGGAACCCAAAGAACACCTGTCTAAAAGCCCTAGATTTATGAAATAAGGCCATATTTCACTTGAAGATGAAAGTTTTGAACCCTGCCTGAAGTCAGAATAACTAAATAGTCCATCTGTAGATGGCTGTGAGAAGAATCCTCTTTATTGTCCTCGTAATAGCACAGTTCACCTCCCTTGTTATCACAGCTAAAGGAACAAGGAGATCCATTCACAGCTGATGGACTGGCAAAATAGGGGACCTGAAGGGTGTATCTACATGATCCCAAGCATACCTTAGATTGGATTTACTGGCTACACAGACGGAGGCCCACAGTATGGTCTGAGAGGGTGGTTACAGACCAACACCAGCACATGCCTTGCTCCTGCTTTCTAAATAATCTCCTTCTGGCCTTGGGGGAGACCCACAAAAATATGCTCACACATATCATTCAGGGGCTGCCTGCAGGACGACTACAAACCAAGCATTTGGTCAGAAGGTAACCAGGCTGTGGGGGGCAGTCACTGCTAGGGCTGAACTAGCAGCTGCCCAGGAACTGCCTCTGCAGAGAGAGCAACCTGCCCCACTAACTCTCTGAGATTGTCACTGATTAACTCAGCCCCTCTTGCCTAGAAATACCACAGGGACTCTATGGATTTCACCCATTTTTTAATTACTTCATTTTATAACATTCAGATTGCAGTTACTTACTTTTCCTTGGCAAAGGCGTGCCAGCTAGGTAGCGATAGGAAATGTTTATAGATCCTGAGAAATTAGACAAATCTTTAAAAGTGTGAACATAGCGCTCTGGGTTGAGCTGGTGCGTGGCTGTTTCTCTGATTAATTGCTTGTCCCCTTCCTATTAGTGAGAAAACAAAAAGAATAGGAGAGGGAGAGAGACAGAGAGAAACACATTTGTGAATGCCAGCCAGAGAGGAAACACAGACAGGCAGGTTTCCAAGAATAACATTTTTCAGTGTCAGCTTTCGTGAAAGCATGTAGATGTCACCTCATTTTTTCTAAAAACCCATTACTGAATATCATACATTTTTGGCTACAGAAAATCTACCATAACCCTTCAGATTACGGTAACAGGAAAAGGAAAAAAAAAATAGTATTTTGGACCAAAACTCTGGAAAGGTTGCAAACACTAAATTATCGCCAAAAATTCTGCAGTATTCAAAACAGGGATAAGAAAGCATCAGTCAGTAACAGATGAGATAATTTTCATAGATGGAGAAGTGGGGGAGATTTTTTGAAAATGCTTTCAGTGATTAAAAAAGCTACCCAAACTGTTGCAAATGAAAGATGAAACTAGATCCTAGCATCTGGCTCATTTTGCCAGTTTTCTGAGTAGTTCTGACTCAGATCTGTGATAAGAAGAAATGCATGTGATCATCCACACAGCCAAAGCTTTCTCTGGATTAGGTAAACACCGTTTGATGGTACAGAAAAAAGGCAAATTTATCACTATGCCTTCTTTCCTGCATCCTTCTCCTGTCTTTTTCTTCCAAGAGGCTTCCCTAACTGTAGTAAAGTTGCACAAGGGAAGGAGTGGCTTCATCAGCAGTGCCCTATTCATAAGCTCTGTCCTGTCTCAGGGAAAATCAGTTCCTTAATCCTTAAGAAAAGGGAAAATATCTAACAGGTTGTAGTGTCATGAGACTGAATTTAAAGGTAGGAATGCTTATTTAATTTACATGGCTTGATTCTAGTCTGATGATAGGCCAGTGTATGAATGAGTTAATTTCTTCTGATGTGTACAGTACGCTAATGCACTAAAAACTTCCTGATCTGTCATTAAGTGGGAGCATTGTGCAGCAATAGTACTGCTGCTAACAAGAACAACCATGGAAACAGTAAACAGCACTCATATTTAATAGTATAATTATTCAAAAATGTGTCAAAGATATTTTATAGTACAAAGAAATATTTCTGGAGACTGATCCTAGGTTCAATTTAAGTTTATTATTTTTCTGTCATAGAAGTAGTAAATAATCTAGCTCTGAGCTTAGTAAAGATCTTTGGCAGACATCCAGAGCCATCTACCTGCACTGTTATGCTCTCTTAATCTGCATTGTCTCTTCAGTCATTTCTTTATAGTGCTGCTCTGCTGCTACTCTGCATCTGCTCACAAGTTATGAGAAGAAGGTTTATGTTGATCAGATGCCAGATTAAAAGGTAACTCAATGAGCTAGGAAGAGAATGCATCAAAACTTCAGGAGATTTTAAATGAAAACTGTCAAATGGAAAAAAAAATAGGCTGGTCCAAAACCTTTATTTTTTTAAAAACAGCCTTCATTAATGCCAAAATAAGTGTCATCGGTTCCAGAATGGAGCCCCAAAATTCTTTGTTTCGTAAGAAGGTTTTGGAATGGAAAACCATTCTTCGGAGGTTTTTCTACATAAAAAGTTTCAAAATGATTAGAAATAGGGAATGTCAGGACAAAATGTTTTGATTTTAACAAGGAAAATATTTAAACTGACCACAGAAATGTTCCTTCTTTTTTTTTTTTTTTCTTCTCTTTAAAAAATGCCTTTTGTGGCTAACAATCTTTTTTTAAAGTTGCTGTTTTCATTTTGTTGAATAAAAACCAAAACTGAAATAATGGATTTTTCCAAAAATTTCAAAGCTGGTTCTTCTACCTCGACTACTATGCAGAGGTCAGTGAAGCTGAAAAGCTTGATTAGCTCTCTTTAGCTGTCTTTATTTTTTGCTATGATGTTTCTGGCTTTCATCTGTTAACTAACCTCTGACTTACATTCCAGTGTTTGCTGGAGCTTGGGAGGTTCCTGTGGGTGCCATGGGGCGAAGTGCCAGAAGTTCTTTATTCTTTAGAGAGATACTCTGCTCCACCAAGGATGTTGTGTCAGCTACAATAGTACTATTGTTTTCATAGTGCCCTAAATAAGGATTAGTATTCATAGAAGAGTGCAGAAGGCATGCTTCACTTACAGTTCACTTACAACTCAGAATATGTATTAAAACATCGCTGCATATATTGTGATATCTGGTTATATTTAATTCAGTATATCTTCAAAATATTTGATCATATGTTGTTCACACACTGCAAATGAAGCACCTTAAACTGCTCTGCTGACACATGTGCATCAGCACTGTGTGATATACCCCCTAAAAATGTATTTAAGCAGTCTTTCCAGGTGGGCCCTTACTTTCCATTTCCACAGCAAATGCCCTGCAGAAAACAGTGAAGGGATTCTTCGGGCATGTGAGAGTCTCTGAGCAAAAATTCTCCTCTCTCTTCCTAAGATTTGCCACAATGAATCTCACTTTGATATTCTAATGTCAGAAAAGGTCACTCATCTCAGTTACATCTGGTGAAAGAGATACTAGCCCTGCATCCCTTTGCACAGCCTGATGCCTGAGACTGGGAAGAGAAACTCAGGGTCAGTTGCCTTCCTCTATCAGGTACCTTCGGGAGATACTCCAGCAGGAGACTTGCTACAATGAGAAAGTCAGAGGGCTTTCAGGGCTCTGAGGATTTTCAGATTCCCATTTCCTGAGGGGAACTGGTTAGCCTGCTATCCTCGAAAGCTATCCCCAAGCGTATCTCTCCTCACCACCAACACTGAAACTGCTCATCTTTTACCTCAGCAGAGAAAACACACCAGACAAGTTAACAGATCTGTCAGACATGGTCAAGAAAGTTGAAAATAAAAATAAATAAATCAAAAAGTAAACAGCTTAACACATTTGAAAAACGCTTGATGGACCATAAAGTATCAAGAGATCTGGGACAACTGTCAAGAGACTTGGCAAGACTTGGCTGAGAGCTACATGAATGCAAACATGCCAGAACTGTGATGAGAGAAGCAATGAGAGAGTGAATTTCTAAAAAGGGGGGGGGGGGGGAGAGCAAATTAAGAGTAAGACAGTGAGCCATCTGGGGAGCTGGCAAATAGGACAGGAAAAGATTTCAAAAACAAACCAAGAGGAACACCATTAGCAGTGATAATAAAAGCACTTTCAGAAACATCTGGGGGACTTTGAAGCAATTAGTGAATGGAGAAAAAGCATCAGGGAAAATACCACTGGGAAAAAAAAAAGGTGATAAGCCAGGTCACATTCAATCACAACCAAGAAATCATGAATAAATAAAACATAGTGCAAAATCTTAGTGCAAGTACTGTTAGAGAAAGCAGTATGTCTGTAATGGAGTAACATGCTAGAAGCATGGGTTTTCTTTTCAATGATTTAAAAAGTACTAGTCTTATTAATATTGTAAATATTTACAATATTGTTATAAGTAAAATATTTTACATTAAAATCACTAGCAAGTTACCTATGGTTCTGATAAATTAATGTAAGGATTTCACTGTTTGTGTATTGTACTTTTTTCATCCTGTGATGTTTCTTTTCACATCCAGCTGAGACCGGACTTCACCATTCAGAATACTGGAAAGCCCATACGGTCCCAGTTTGATGAATCAAAGGGTGGCATAGAGGATTAGAAAGCCACTCAGTAGTTCAATCCAAGATCAAGAAAGAGGACTGTGCAATCATATCACAGTGTCAAATACACAGTTTAGTCATTTTACTATTTGCAAGTTCCAGTTATTAAGCTACAATGTTCTTTTACTGGGCACAGTCCAACCTCTGAAGAAGTAGAAATTCAATCCATTAATCTAGTCTTTAGGCTTTACTTGACATTTATCACTGAGACACCCATAGGTTACATATAAACTGTAGAGTTATATTACAATGTCAGTAACTTACTTGAAATTTCTAACATAAATCTTTACATTAATCATTTTCACAATCATAAACTTACACTAGGTATCATTTATGTCTAATTGCTAACACTGTAGCACTGAACCCACCAGATTCAAATCTGAGATACAGAAAGTGAGAAAACCACAAAATAAAAATACTAAAAAGAAATTATTCATGCAAGGAGCTTAAAATATATGGAATTAGTGTAAGTTCTCTTCTATAATTGTATTTCTATAATATTGTTTAATACAGTATTCACACATGAGATTTGCAGTGTGAACTGAAAAATGAGCTCCTAGCTCACATGAATATTTCAGATGTAGGCAAATTTCAACATTAAAGTGGAGGGAAATCCAGAAGTATGGAAAATACAGGGGATGTTTTGACTCAAAGGTAACTGATGGAGATACCTCCATGTTTCGGTACATTCATTATTTCCCATACTTCCAATAGACAATGGACATATTTACTTCTGTTAAAAAGGACTGTTAGGGTCTTACTGACACAGTCTGTGTGCAGTATATATTGATAAGATGGCTTAATCATAAAGGACACATTTCAAGGATACTTCACTGTTAATGGTACACTAACAGGGGAAATTGCAGGAATTATGAACTTTACTGCTTAACTATGGATATGTCCGGTTCTGTTGTTCAAGGATCATTTCTTCCATCAAGAAAACTTACCAAAACGTAGCTGTCTTCAATGTACAAGTTCATAAACAGCAAGCAAATGACAAGGACTCCTAAGAATGACACTGCTGATCGTTTCCGCAGGCATCTCATTTTATCAAAATATTTCAAGCTGTGTCTCATGTGAAGAAAGGCATACAGTAGTGTCACCTATGAAAGAAAACCACAGTATTACAAGAAATGTCCATCTGATAAACATGATAACAAAACAACTTACCTACAGATGTATCAAATCCCTTCAAACATGCATATACTATACGCTTTAAGGTGGAATTAATTTCATTTAATCATTGTCATCTTCAAGTTTACTATACAATTCTATCCATAATTTAATCTTACTTTTTTTTTTTCTTTTTTTTTTTACTTTTTTTTTTTTTTTTGTCAGTAAAGAAAAAAACACACTTTTCCTACCCATTTTAGGCTAGAATTATGATGTCACTGTGGCAGGAGTGCATCAGCAGTTTGGTTTCCCATGTATAACTGTCAGATCCCAACCTGATGGTGAGAGATGTTGTGCATTGTTTCCCTGTGTCTCGTTCCAAAGACAGCTCAGGCCAACAGGCAAGGAAGAATCTATTGCATAACTCAGTATTTTTGCCAGCAGGAGAATTCTGGATACCAGAACTGCCAGGCACTGCAGGCACCTTCCCTCCAGTCAGAAGGCAGTATCAAGACTGTGCAGCATCCCTTAGCCTTAGACCTCTGTACTGGAATGGAAGAACTCTTACTGGAGGTGTCACTTTTGCCAGAAAAAGAAAGGTGGATGTCTACCTCAGATCAGACATTTCTAAGCAAATTATTGGAAGTCCTTAGTGCCCCAATTAGATTAACCAGACAAAAAAGGGTGGAATAGAGGACCAGAAAGCCACTCAGTAGTTAAAATTAAGATCAAGAAAGAGCACTTTCTAGGCATATCACAATGTTACATATTCAGTTTAGCCATTTTACTACTTAAAACAAGATGTATGTTGTTCTTGGCTACCAAATCATAAGCATTAACTTGTGTAGGACTACATGTGTTTGAACAAGATCTGGTCACAAACTTAAGAAACATACTCCAGATTGGACTGCCCGAACTTTGAGGGATTCTTAACTAAAAAGTAGATTATAAGGTCATTATTTATGTCCTCACTCATTTAAGTACAAAGGTATTTTGGCTCTTGTCCATAACAACGTCTGATTTTCTATCAGTTTCAATATATAGAAGTCTTGTACAAATGGAGAGTTTAAAGGTAGCCTATATGAAGTAGTAAACAGCACTGCATGTGCAGTGGTTAAACCCTGCATTTAAATACCTTCATTTCTGAAAGTGCTGAACATCTAAATTGACACAAAATGGGCCAGATTAGGCATTCCATAAAAGATTTATCATGTCATATAGAAAAGTTTCTGGCCAAATAACAAAAACCTCTTCTAAGTGCAAAATTCAATCTTTATGTGCTTTGGCAAACTGATTAAATATATCTAACAGTCTAAAATATGAGTCCATTAGACTCTAGAGAACAGGGAGGCAAATACATCAGGTATTAGTAACACAAATGTTTAACTGCAAGGTTTTGTACGTATTCATTCAAGAATTTGTATGTATAGATTCAAGATGACATGCGGTAAATAGACACTGGTTGTACACAGAATGATTTTAAAATCACTGTGTTGAGAATAAGAACAACTTACATGTTGCATAAAGGAAAAAAAAATAGTAACAGTATGGATTTCTGTCCCTATTTATTTGAGGTTGGGCTGAATTGCAGCAGACTGATTATCCTGAAGCTGAAAAAGTAGCTACTTTCTAAGTTACAGCAATGATTTCCTTTTCCTTATTATCTAATGAAAATTAACATCAGGAACAAGCTATCAGGGCCATGAATCTCCAAACTCTTCTCCTGCCCGCACCTGTGACAGCACCGTGGTTGCTGGGTGTCTGTGGATTTCAGACGGTTGTTGTGGAAATGCAAGATTGCCCCTGTTTTAGTAAAGACCATGTTACACATACAGTTCGAGTTTTGGTTTTGTTTCTTTTTTCTTTTTTTTCCCCTCTTTTTTTCTCCCAGCATAACTACTGATTTTCAAAGCAATACACTCTTTTAAAAACTTATCAGAGGATCACTGGGTGGATTAAATACTGACACTTCTCAGATAATGGTGTGAACTAGCCTGACTACTGAAAATTCAAGTTGCCTGAATCAGAGTGCTTGCAGCCACTGGTAGCTTCAGGTGTAGAGGTGTGCTACAGTAGCACATACTGATTTTTTTCTTTGCAAAACATAAATGTTTTTTCAGTCACGTGATGACTGTATATGCCATATTTGCTGACTGGACTGTGGTGTTACATAGTTCCCTCATCTTTGTGCTGAGCAGCCTGACAGAAGTCCTTAAGGGTGAGGAGGGGAATTTAAAACTGTATTTGCTGCTCATATTATATTAGTTTTTCCCCACTGCAGTTTTCATTAGATCATTACTATGTTGGATAAGGAATAAAAAAGGAGGGAATTACATGGGTGAGACTGGAGGAACATAAGACTGTCATTACTAAAGCTGATGTACAGAAAGAGAAGAGCCCAATATGGCCATCATTCAGAGGAAAACACTTGCATTTCTTGTGTTGTTTTCACATGAAGTGACATGAAGTAACATTCGTGTTTTACAGACAGAGTCTGTGAAACAGTTGAAATCAAAACACCATTCCAGTGAGGTTTCTTTGTTCATAAGACCTATTGGTAGGTTCATACCAATGGAAGGAGCCGAAGGGAAGGGCTCCCCAATTAGGATGTGACCCGTTACGGACCCCGTGTCACAGAGGAGGCACCGACGCCATCACTAACCCCAGATGGCAGCGTGGACACGCACTTGCCAGCCTTCAACCTGCTCCTAAACCTATTCCTTCCAACCAGTCTGTCTGAAGGTACTATTTGTTGTACTTACACTGTAAGGCTTTATCTAAAAATGTGCACAGGCTTATACATATATACATACGAAATTGCTTATATCTTCTTAGAACTTCTGATTCTTGCAGCTCCATTTCCAATCTGTAACATTGCATTGTGGAACACTATGCAAGTAAAATTTGCAGGGAAAAAGAAGGTAAATTTTACCCCTTTTGTGGGTGGTGTCAGTCATCTTTTGAAAAACAGCCTTGGAACCTCCCACAGTGAGACCCCTGATGTTCTTTAAGACAATTTGAGCAGAATAGTCACCATTACTCAAAAATAAGACTTTGATATTGAAGAAAAGGCTTCAATTCATAATTAAATTCTGAAGTCACAGCTTTGCTTGAAGATTTTCTGCCTTCATTATCCATGCACAATTAAGTAACTATCAGGGTGGTATAAATGCAATTTGTTTCATAAAGCTGGCATTAAGCAGTTAAATGTACTAATAAACACGCATGAATTGTAAATCTTTTCTGCGGGAGAGCTGAGCACGCACAGGACCAACGTGATCAAGCAATGCCCGTTTATTACAACTAAGAAAGCCCTTTTATAATGTTCTCCCACACACGTGAGTAACATGCAGGACAAGTCCTCAAGATTGGACAGTTAACTTAGCCCGTGCTTTAAACCTTCTTATGATTGGATAAAAGGTGCCACATCAGCCTTGCCAGGCTTCCTGCCTTGTGGAACTTCCTCTTCCATCCCAACACCTTGCTCAGCTGAGGCTCTTATCAGTCTTGTTCTCATGCAGGATTGCTCACATGTCCATTCTCTCACAGAAAGCCCTCTAGAATCCCAACACTTTTCTAAATGAGTTGTATTGTTTTCCTCAGTCTCTTCAGAGAGCACTCTTAACACGTCAGATCCCCTATGCACATGTATGTGTTGCTATCACACATACATGTGCAGTTTACATAGTAATATGAAACTGTAACTATTTTGGCTTTCTAAAATGGTAAATCAATGAAAAGACAGTGAACTAAAAAGTGCAATGACATACCTTTACAGTGTGAAGTGTTCTTTATAGGATCTGCAGAGGTGTGAAAGCTGTGTAAAGGCCAAGATTTATTTTCACATGATAATGAAATGTTTTCTCTTGCAGAATTTGAAACACATAGAAAAAAATTTTTAAAAATGTTTTTAAAAGCAAATCCTGAATGACCTTCCAGTAAGAGTCTGCTCTTAATAAGCTGTCATTGAAACCAAAATATAAAATTAGAATATTTAGATTTAAAGGTGTTAAAATTTTAAAATGTATTTCAATTTTGATGTCAGTGTAGCGGTTCCCAAGAGGAAAAAAATGAGACAAAACTAGATTTTTTTCCTTATTTTCCTCTTTTCAGAGGAAAACATTTTTGCCAGCCCCATAATAATTTCTCCAGACCACAAACATGCACACACACAGTGGTGAACCATTTCTAATTCATCACTTTCTGACAACAGTACAGGTTTGTGCTTTGTCCTGCTTTCAGAGATTATTGTTCACTTTCCTGATCTGTTTCCTCCTCAAACAGATACATAAAAAGGTGCTGTGGTGTTTCTTTACCCTTAAGTATGCCAACCCAAGTTACTGATTTATCCTTAACTAACCAATACAAAGATAACATGCAAAAACCCATGATTGGGTTATTAAATCCCTTGTGAACTTCACTGCAATCCCTGATTTGACTAAGACACTCAGAAGCAGGTACTTCATTCCTCAGCCTTGTGACATACCGTTCCACCATTATGTAACTGAATTGCTTTACTTGCAGTTCTTAATGCTTGTTCAGTTTGTTTTTCAGCTTTCCTTTTTGGAAGGCTGCACATGATGCTTCAAGGATTGCATTCAGTCCCCTTTTCAAAGTGGCAGAGGAAACACTTTCAAAAGAAAAAAAGGAAGAAAAGAAAGAAAAATATAAATTTTTTACACGGTTATTATTAAATTTTGCATGTGTCATGGTCTTCTTATACAAGATGAAAAAAACAAGCACTAGGTGGGTCAAATACACATTTGAGCTACAGTTGGTAGTGATCTAGAGAATTTTAATGGATAGTCTATTCCATAGGGCTCAGATAGACTCACAGCAAGATTCACTGTCTGTCTCACTGAAAGCCTGAAAGTACATTTAAAATGTTTAAGGCTAACAGGCAAGATGTTTGCTCCCTGGCAGCAGGGAAGTAAAAACTGGTCTGAGGGAAAGGAAGGCTTATTTCAGGATGAGGCTAACAAATCCAGACATAGATCTCAGGTTTTAAACTGTCCATAAGTTGTTGGGGTTTTTTTTTTGATGACTTACCATTGTGTAGCTCCATATGCTCAAAACCAATGGTTTAAAGATTATTATGTCTTCTGAAATGTATATTCTAGATACATAAACTTAAAAAAGAGGTATATAAGTAGGAAGATTACTCAAGATTAACACTGATAAAGGATGGGAAAAAGAGGTAGGTTTTAACCAAGAATTTGAAAGGCATATTGATCCTTGATCCACAAAAAGTGAGAGATTAATTCAAGCACTGATGTAGCATACAGATATATACAGACCCCAACAGTTTGGGAAAGAGATGAGAGTTTGGGAGTGAAGTGCTAAGGCTTGGACAACAGACCCAAGCCAGAGTTGACCTATGGATGAGTCCTGTGTATTTTATAACTGATAAACATTGTGCTAGCAGGTATTGCACTAAGTTATAACAACCCACTTATGCTGATGTAAAACGTGCTAAAGCATTGAAATACTGAAGCCTGAACAACAGGCCCCAGGATGAAGCTGCTAACTTAGCATGTAATCATTAACAAAGTGTGTAAGCTCACTAGTGAAAGATGCATCTTAGACAGAATATAATCAGTAGTGAGGACGAAATGCTGAGACAATGTATTCAGCTTCCCTCTTTAGCCTTGTTCAAGGCTGAAAACCCACGTATTTGGCCTTGTTAGAAACTCCCTTGGTTTCCCCCTCGAGCCCTGGCCAGGCTTTGGGTGGAATCCAACAGGAGAATGAAAACAGAAATTTTCCACTCAAAACAAAGGTGCCAGCTATTCTGGCTTGTCAGTCTCTGGTATATAAGGCTGGACCCGCTCACAGCGACTTTGGAAGCCTCACCTATGGGTGGATGCACCACGTAGGATTTCCCCCTTGCCGGGACAGGCTCTGCAAACCCTCGCTGTAACCGGGGCTGCCCAGCCACTGCGGGTCTGGATGACGGTAACGTATGCAAGTGGTGATGGATCTTTCTAATCACTATTCTCTCTCTCGTGTAGTAATGATTTGATGCATTACCCCATATTTTCCTGTTTGTTGCTTTAAGTGCACTATTCTGCCTTTTCTTACTGCATGCTTTCTGTATTACACTGTTACATTATTTAGTTATCACTAGTAAAATATGCCTGCTCTTTTCACCCTGGTGTCTGAGTTTAACTGGTATCCAAAACAGGGAGGAAACATGCTTCAGCCAAGGCAAGTTACCAAACAATACAGAAAAGAGCTTAAATTCAATGTGAGTATTGAAGGGTAAAGTGTCTTTCTTGTCTGACAGCTTCAGAGTGATATAAAATGGAGTCTCAAAACTTACTTTGGCCATAGTGCTCTGAGGAAAATATAATGTGTTTGTTCTGGCATGGAGGAGTCAAGTCTACTCAAGGGGAGGAGATGACTAAGATGTGTGAAGACATACTGACTTAGACGGTAAAACACTATCTAATCCATCACTGGATGGATGGCTGTGTATACCACTGGATATATTTTATCAAGTAAGTTGTAGTGTAAAAGATGGGGTTTAGAAAAATGATACAGACAATAAGTTAATGGCATGTGGAAGAGCCTGGAAGGCAAGAAAAAATGACAAAGGTATCCAAAATAGCCTTGAAGTTCTGCTCCACAGAGACAAAGCAAAGGGGAAAATAAAATAGCATAGGCATAAAAAGGGAAGAGAGGACTCACTGTAACATTCAGAGAGAGTGAGAATAGAAGCTCAGGAGTGGGGGGTTAGGCTGCCCTAGAAATACAGGCAGATATCCTTGAGCATTGAAAATAGTACTGGGAACTGTTGAGAGGAAAGATGTTCTAGAAAGATGAGGATAGAGACTGAGTTAAATAGATACTCAATAGATTTTATTTACTGACTCATCAATGAATTAAAGGAAGACATGGATACAAGCACTGATAGATTCAACAGCAAGCTAAAATTTTATGGACAATTAGCATGCAGTACATTAGTATGTGAGTACAAGCATTATCACATACTACAGGCTATCAGGCAAATCAAATTCCTTGAGTTTATTAGTCATCAAACTGAGTAAACTAGAGGGACACCCTAGTTTGAAGACATCCCTGCAGATTTCTGTCCCTTCACCCAAAGCACAGACTATATGAGCTGATCTCTCAGCAACACTTACTCTGTAAGCTAACTTTTGCGTCAAGGTCCCACAGTCTCTTACCTGCGTTTGATAGCTAAAAGCTTGTCCTTTGCCATAATCAAATACCCTGGACATCACTGCTGTAATGGAGTTGCACAAAGAAATAGACAAATTTATTTTTGTGGTGAAAAGAAACTCAATGTAGGTGTCTGACCAAAGCCAACTAGGCTTAATGAGAAAAGTTTCATCTGACCCTGGCTAAATTTGGCCATGGTTTTCTCTACAGCACATCCTGTAGCCTCATATAACAGAAAGGTGAGTAGCTCTTTCACAGAACTGCAGAATCACAGACTGGTTGATATTTGAAGGGACCTCCAGAAGTCACCTGGTCCAACCTCCCTGTTCAAGTAGAGTCACCTGGAGCTGGGAGCCCAGGAGTGCATCCAGGCAGCTTTTGAATATCTCCAAGGAGGAAGACTCAACTGCTCTGGGCAGCCTGTGCCAGTCCTCAGTCACCCTCCCAGTAAAAAAGTGTTTCCTGATATTCACAGGGAACCTCCTGTGTTTCAGTTTGTTCCCATTGCTTCTGGTCCTGCCACTGGGCATCACTGAAAAGAGCCTGTCTCTGTCTTCTTTGCACCTTCCCTTCAGGTATTTGTACACACTGATAAGATTCCGCTTGAGTCTTCTCTTCTCCAGGCTGAATGGTCCCATCTCTCTCTGTCTTTCCTCATACAAGAGATGCTCCAGTCCCTTAATCATCCTTGTGGCCATTTGTTGGACTCTCCAGTATGTCCATGTCTCTCCTTTACTGGGGAGCCTAGAATTGGACACAGTACTCCAGGTGTGGCCTCACCAGCGCTGAGTAGAGGAGAAGTATCACCACCCTTGACTTGCTGGCAATGCTTTGTCTAATGCAGCCCATGATACTATTTGCATTTGTGTGAGCCAGCACAGGCAGCACAGGAACAATCATAAAACCACAGATGAAATGCAAAGAGTAAATTTATTTTCGTTACCTTGCCAACCAGGAGATTTCTGAAGTAGCACCCAGGCAGAGGCACACAAGCAGGGACACTGACAGTGTGGAGCTCAGTCCATGCTAGAGGATCACCAAACCTGCTGGTTTTGCCTGTATATCACTGTGCTTTGATCTTTCCCACAGCAGGGCAAGAATCTCAAGGATGTTTGATAGGGTGCCTCTAAGTCTATCACAGGCCTGTGTTATCTAAACACAGATGTTCGGCTTGCCAAACACACAAGGCTAAACAACAATTAGTATGATATATGTATTTTTCAATACCTCAGGTGCAAGTCACTTGAGCGTGTTTACAATACCCCTTGCCAATCTTCCACTATTTTCCCACAGCCTTTTTTGCTGCAAGGGCACATTGCTGGCTCTTCAACTTCATGTCCACCAAACTGCCAGGCCCTTTTCTGCTATACTGCTTTGCAGTTGGGTGTCCCCCAGCACATATTGATGTATGGGATTTTTATTGGTGCGGAACTTTGAGCTTTCCCTTGTTGACGTTCATGAGGTTCCTGTCAGCCCATTTCTCCAGCCTGTTGAGGTCCCTTTGGATTGCAGCACAACCCTGTTGTGTATTAGCCACTCCTCCCAGTTTTGTGTTTTCTACAATCATTTAGTCATTTGCAGTCCTGACGTGGAGAAAAAAAAAAAAAAGAGCCTCCATGCAGTTGTATATGTGTATGAATGATGTGGACCAATCATTTGACATAACCTTAACCCAAAAGGTGCTAGGCACTGATTTGTGGTAATCCTCCTCCATCCTTTTCTTGCTTCACATTGTTTGTGGCTTGTCAGAAGGTGGCATTACCAGAGGTGTACAACCCTGAGAGGTTTTATATGATGAAAAACAAATAATAGTTTTTATGATAAGTATGCACTTTTGGGGAGATACTCTTTGTGTAGTATAAAATGGACCTATGTCAGGTATTGAAAGATGTTTTAACATGGCATCCTTACATGTTGTTTCAGAGAGCTTACATAATAATGTGCATTTTGGGTTTCCTGCCAGGATCTAAAAGCAATAAGTTTTATTGGGTGACTTCCAAATATTTTTTTTTTTTTTTTTTTTTTTTTTTAACAAATGGTATTGCTGGGTCCTTTAACCTCTAATTACACTAGGTTTACCTTTTGCAGAAGAGGGAAAAGTCCATTTAGAAAGGTGGCTGTTATAAAGCCGCTCTCAAACTCATAAAATTCTGCCATATAATTGATTATTTGCACAAAGCCATGTGTCTGTGAAGTTCATGGTACCCCTGGGAAATAATGTAAAATAGATTAGGAGATTAAATGTGAGAAAATTGGTTTTCACTGGCCATATTACTAATCTTTTTCTAAGATAAGTGTTTCATTAAGACTGTCCACTGAGCACCCAGACAGCAGCTTCCTGATCAATAAAATAACTCATTCTATAGAGGAGGCTTAGAAAACTGTGTATGGGTGTGTGGGACCAATAATTGGTTTATTCTTATTAAAAAAACCCCTAACAACTTCAGTAAGTGTTGATCAATAATCATCTATAAAGTGAAAGCAAGTCTTTATAAAATGCTACATTTGTTGCTTAATTTTTTAAAATGTTTTGTGTGCTGAACTTCATACAGTGTCACAGACAAAATATACTGCTATCATAATTTCTTTTCAGTAGAAGCAATCCAGTGTGGACAAGACACATCCAAAATTTGTCATCTTTAGCTCTGATTCTGCAGCCAGATTTACTAACAGAAACTGAACTAATATCTCTGAAGCTATTACTGGATTAAAAAAACAATAGCTTTGGTTGCATTTATTTGATTTTTAACAGATGTCCTGGTTTTTGCCAGAATACAGTTAACTTTCCTTGGGCTGAGAGGGAGCATAGCTGGAGGGCTGGGCCCGGATTGGTCATTGGAGTATTCTATATCATGTGACATCATGCTCAGTATATAAAGGAGACGTGTGCACTCTCAACTCCATTTTTCGGTTGGTGCAGTGGGAATTTTGGTGCGACTGGGATCACTGCTGGGGGTGGGCTGCGCACTGGCCACCTGTTGGTGAGCAACTGCAGTGTATATTACCAATTTGGACTTACTATTGTTACAGTTGTTTTGTTACTATTACTAATTTTTTTTTTTTAATTCAACCTATGAATTTATTTTTTTTTGTCCCTCCCCTATTTCACCGTGCTGGAGGGTGGTGGTGGTGGAGTAAATGACTGGTTATGTGGTGATTTGCTACTGGCCGAGTTCAAACCACAACAACAGGAAATAATTAAAATTATTTTTGCTGTTCAGTGGACTCTGCTATTTATGGACTAGTCTAAACTCGATCTATTACATTCATTGATGTTGATTGTATAACTAATGGAGACAGTTTTAGAGATACCATAAAATCTGCAATGTTATCTTGCATTATAATGCAATTAGGACACACAACCTAAGTGAGATCTGTAGTGGGAGGGGTTAATAGCTGTCGTTGCAAGTATCATCACTGCTTCTGCCTTCTGCGTTAATGCTAGATTAGAGACATTGTAAATAAATGCTTCACAGAAAGGAAGCAGACCAGGTACCCTAGCAGCTTGCAATTGCCATGATGATGATTTCAACCTTAATCATCAGATGTCTCATAGACTTCAGAAAAGTGGATCTAGGCATACTGAAAAGAGGCCTCCGATGAATAGCTACAAGTTGAGCTAACAGCCATTTCAGATCCATGAAGGTGAGTAGCATGGAATCTCTGTGAGTGCACGGACTTCTCTAAAGCTGATTTCAGTGACAAAGACCATGCTACCCTCTATCTCTGTGACCTGTCAAGTAAAACTAGTTCCATTTGGGTAGGGAGCATCTCACCAAAGCCTGCATATTCTGCATGCATTTCTCTGTGGAAATGTCTGCTATCCAGTGAGCAGCTGGAGCCTCATGACATTAAACTGATGCACCATTATTCAAAGGGATAGTAGGGAAGGAGAAGGGATTACTACCTCCACCTTGTAGCAGATTTGTTTCCAATTTTTTTAGAAGATCCTTATTTTCTTTCACTTCCAGCTTCAAGTTACCTGCTTACTAACATTGTTTGGTGTTATCTGTTAGGTTGTGCCAGAGATAATTTTGTAATCTAAGCAAAACACTTTCCCCCCCACTTTTTTTTTTTTTTTTTAAAAAAAAGAAACCCTAAAGAAAAAACATCAACAAAAGGGCTGGATGATATGGCCAACCTGTCAGGTGTGGTAAATAGATTTTCTTATATTTAGCATATGACAAACATAATGATCAATAAAGACATAAATGACCTTTTCCACTATTCTGTATGTTACTTATTATAAATACACTCAAGTCACAGCAATAAAATATTATTTATTGTCAGGGTTTCTAATGGCAAAATATGTTTTTTTTCAATTTTCTATTTTTCCCAAAACTAATTAAATAAACACAGTTTGGTAGCAGGGAATGAATAAATCTTAAAAATCATATTTGATGATTTTCTCTTGAGTGTATTAAGGCAAACTTCTGACCCACCTTTCATCTGAAGAAACTGTAAAATATTACTTTGGATTAGTGGCAGAAGGCTTTCATTTTCTGTGTCTTATATCAAGATTATAAAGATATGGTTATTAAGTAAAACAGTCATTTCAGTTGTACACAATACATGGACAGGAAGGAACTTTCTTCAATATAGTCAAGATTAAGTTCAGTAAGTCTGAGTGTGCACTTTCATCATCTGTTTTTCTCATTTTCACAATACCAGTAACTACAGCATAGTTTGGGAAGGAAAGGGAATTTGGGAGTTTGGGGAAAAAGAAGTACAGTAAAAGAGCCCCTCACTAAAAAATTTACATTCCTTTGAAAGTAAATTTCAAACAAGACCAATTGCTAATTTAAACTTTTAGTCAGTCCTACATACTAGGAGTATAGCGAAGTATTTTTACTGAGAAAATAAACAAACAAAATATCCACAATATCTTAAATAAAATAAAAATGTAAATAATAGATATAAAATGTCCATGACAGGTTAAAAAATAATTTGACTTTTAATTCTACATTTTGTATCAATTCCTAGCTTTGCCCCCTTGTAGGTACACTAGCTCTCTTATTTTTACATAGCTCCTAGAATCCAGAAATGAGTTTTATAGTGAGTCTTATGTGATGGCATGCATACCACTTTTCTCAGACTGATTCCTTTAGCACACCTTGCAATGTTATTCTGAATCACCTTTTGTAGAGGCTTCTTTCACCCAGAGATATTGTAGAGAGCTCAGGGAAAGTACCAGTCTAACTCAGCAATGATATGAAACACTATTGTAAATGCTCCTAAAATCTCCAGTGCCCTATGATTTTCTAATTAATTATGGTATAAACAGATTTAGTGACCCTTAATGACAAGGGAGATGGAATCTTTTCAAACAAAGCTCCCAGGAATGACTATAACAGAGGAACACGTAATAATGTTGTTGACTGAGGCATGAAGTTCTAGTTCCTGAGATGATACTTTCAGTCCAATCCTCCATTACTGAGTTCTGGGATATATGTCTATTGGATGTAGGCCTCATTGTCTGAGAACTCATTAGAGTTGTTCTTTACTTAGAGTGACATTCATTTGACCAGACACAGACACCTATGATGTGAATGTCTGAGCTAGTCACACTTAGGCTCCATTTACAGCCAATGCAGAAAAATAAGTATTTGTACACTGTGACTCATCTCACTAAAAAGTCACTATCTAAAATACATCAGGTGAATTGTGCCCTAAAAACGCCCATTTCTCTTCACTCGCTACCAAAACAGCCTAAGATGTCTGACTTGAAGATACCAAGAGGGAGGAATTCCATTCACATTTTCCCTTAGTAATTTCTCTGTCCCTTTTGCTGCCTTTTTAGGTACAGCACATAAACAATAAGCCACTGTCTTTAGCTCTAAAGTGTGGACCTATAGTATAGACCTACACCTTTCTTGAGAACAGAAATGTCCCAATTCTGACAATAACACAAGGTCAGATCCTAGATCGTCCCCACCATGACACTATGGCTGGCATACCTTGCCTGCAGTAGACTGCTGCAAGTTATCCCCCATTAAAAAACTTCAGTTTGGTTGTCTATCCCAAGACAGTTCCCTTTATGCGTCTCACATGCCAGTTCTCTAACTCTAGGTATCAGTCTCTGCTGCTTCCCCCTGCTGCTAGTTTCCACTCAATAGATACATCACAGTACAACACAGAGGACAGACTGTTACCTGCATGCCCCACAGTAGGATCCTAATAGCTTTACTGCAGGATATTTGAAAGTTGAAAGAGATACCTATTAAAGGGCTTAACTGCCACAGTGGACTCATGCCCTCAAGTTGTGTTAATGGGGAAAGTAATCTACGGTCTGTCTGTATGTTTGACTCACCCACAGTACCTGCCAAGATCAGAAACTCAGTTCATACAATGCATTCAAAAGAAGCATCTGATTTTAGGTGGAATAAATTCTCTGTATGGCAGGACATTAAGGCAAAGAGCTGTTTCACTTCAATGCAGTAACTAAACCGTCATTCTGATCTTGCCAGGTACTTTTGGTTGGACAAAGATGCATACAGATCCTTCAAAATAAAGGTAGGGCATCTACAGTATGCATCATTCACCTTAATTCTCTTAACTCCACTAAGTAATATGGTACCTTTTGTGTAGCCTTTGGTATTCACCAAAGATCTTGGAAAGCTGATGATTTCAACCATGACCTTGAATCTCAGCTTCTTTTTCCAGAAGGAGCTTCAAGGTCTTTACACTAGTGTAAGACATCAGGTACCCCAACACTATGTGTGCCTGCATTGTCCACTGTATGGTGATGTGTTTTGGATCAAAGTTTTGTGGTTTTTTTCCCACTGAAGATGAAATGCCAGTTTTAGATTTACAAGTCCTTTCTTGGAGTTAGGGAAGTTTCGGGTTCATTCTTGCTAGATTCTGGAATAAATTTAGGATAGTTCATACTGTTAATGCTAGATGCCAGATAACTCAAAAGAAACAATGCTTAAACAGGGCATTGGTGTGATCTCAGATTTTAACAGACCCCATCAAAGCATTTTGAGGACTAGTTTTACTTTTACTAAAGTAATAATATCTGTATTAAAGGTACTGATATAGAAATCTGGTATCATCTTCCTGACCTAAATCTAAATAATTAAACTCTGTTGGAAACTTTATATAAACACTCAAGGTGTATGTGCATATCAGCTGGTCAAAATAGTTTCTGTAAAGTTTTTAAGATCTTACTGGCCTTCAAAAGTGAGAACTGTCTGATTTCATTCTATCCTTTTCAGTGTTAGACTATTTAGACTAGAGTTTGAGCTTTTTCTGTAGTCACCAAGTAGTTATAGCAACTTCCAGAGGGTAACATACCTTTCCTATGCATTTGAAACAAGATTAATGCAGTTATTTCCACTAATGAGAGAGAGAGAGCACAAGAACAAGATCAAGAACTTCAGTTTTTACACAGCTAAAATGAGGTGACATGAATATTATCTACTTCAGTACTTTCCAACTACACCCATAGGACCAATAATGACTTCACCAGACAGGTGAAGAAAGAATGTGTCATAGGCTTCCTATTGCTGGAGAACTCCAAACTTAACAACCAGTATGGTAAATACATGCAAAAAAGTATCTGCTAGATATGTAGAAAATGGAGGTGTTAACATTATTTCCTGGCTCTCTGGAACTACAAAATTCTAAGCCAAACTAATAAAAAAATGTTATTGAATATTAATAAAATTAATTCAGAAATGCTAAGTTTTCTCACTTGCACACCTGCTTAGCAAGTTGCATCTGAGCAAATTCACAAACCCACTAACTCCTTAGATACAGTTTTTCACTTCCTGTGTTAAGGACTATTATATCTTTTCAAAGTTCTATCTACGTCACAGTAGTGTATGTGCAAAAATGAAACACCAAATGTAGAATATAACTGCAGAAAAATTGTTTCATTTATTGATTTCTTGAGTGAATCTCTATGCCAATGAAGAGATTGAATGGAGCATTATTTTACAGAAGCACCAGTTTAGGCCACTGATATGTTTGAGCCTTTGCAGAAAAAAGACTTTTTTTTTTTTTTTTTTTGATTGATTGATTGGAGTCTACCCAATGAAGGAAAGAAAACCACAAGAAAATGCGAAGAAAATGGAGGTTCTTGTAAACTCATTTTCTAGTAGATCTTAGTTCCTTACTGTTAACCATGTACATCAAAGGAGGAACTTGGCATCTGTACTACTCCTGAGATGCACAAAATCCCAGGAAAGAACAAATGAATTGTGTTATCCACCATGCCCCAAAATTATGGGATAACTTAATCCTTTTATTGGGCATCCAAGGTTCAGCTGAATATTTACCTTCATGGAATATCACTGAAGGGATTAATTAAATCAGCCTATTTAATTTTTTTCTGGACTGTATACACAGCAGTGAATGAAAATATGAAAAGGACAAAATATTCTTTGATATGAACATTCTATATGGATTTCATTAAATTCCAGAGAGGTCAAAGGAATTTTGAGAATTTGGAAAAAAATCAAATCCAAAATTGAAAAAAAGAAACACTCTATTAAAGAAAATATTATAATAACGTGGGGTAATGTAAAAATGGTTATATCAGAGATTCTTTTCTTTTAGATGAAGTAAACGGTCCAATTGATTTCAATGAACTTAAAATCAAGTACTTAAAGTTTCTTTCCTTTTTTTTTTTTTTTTTTTTTCCAAATTGAGGCTAATAATGAGCAGATCATAGTTAAACAGAGGCCAATAGGAAAAGATTTGTAGTATGATAGGTGGTACAAATTCCATCTTTCTAATGTTAGAAGAGCAGAAAAAATATCACACAATAGACTTACAAATATTTAACCTCATAAGCATTTGAAAATGGATAAAAAAAGAGAATGCTTATTCACATACATGAGAGCTTAATTTAAGCATATTTTTGTTTTTAATGCGGTGTTTTCATTTAAAAAGGTGGTCGATCAAGAATTATTAGAGTCCTTCAAGAACTTATCTCAAACCTGAATATTAGAAGAAAAAACGATATATCTGGCCCTCCTTATTTTTATTTTTTTTGAATAGATAAAGTTATTTTTAAAGAAGTAAAACCAACCAGAATTTCTCTGGTATCTATATACTAGATTTGCAGATAACACATTCATAAAACAATGTTTTCTGGGGTTTCGTTTGTTGGCTTCAGAGTACAAGGGTGAAAAGAACAAGTGACAAATATTTGTGATAAAATTATCTATTGTGGACCTCAGTCAGTTGCTCTACAGGAAGCATTTCCTGAACCTCAGAAAAGACCAAGTATGTGAAATCACTCTGTTGATTCTTTCCCCAAACCTTCAATTCTACACAAAGCAGAAAGTGACCCACTGTGTTAAATCCACAACTCAGTTCACTCCAACCTCACACAGAACATACCCCATTAATCTAGACCTTAAATATGGTGGAAGATGCAAAGCTTAGATAAGTACTGTGTTGTACAAGTATACTTATTTTGCAGAAATGCTATATGATGCAGTGATGATTGAGAGCTCCAAATAATTTCAGAATTCCAAATAATTAAGGTCTATTTCACAGAATTACAGAAGGGTTGAGGTTGGAAGCGACCTCTGGAGGTCATCTGGTCTAACCCTCCTGCTCAAGCAGGGGCACATAGAACCAGTTGCTCAAGAACCTGTTGTGGTAGATAGACCTTGGCTGGCTGCCAGGTGCCCATGAAGCTACTCTGTCACTCCCCCTCCTCAAATGCACAGGGGACAAAATATGACCAAAATGATTGTGTGTCAAGATAAGGACAGGGAACTCACTTAACAATTGTTGTCACAGGCAAAACAGACTGAGCCTGGGGAAATTAATTTAATGTATTGCCAGTAAAATCGGCAAAAGAGCTGAACAATACTTCCATAGTAATCTTCTAACAAAAGGTTCTGATGTGAGTGAATAGAGCATTTGCAGAAAATGCACTTTATTATATTAAGAAATTGATAAATTTTAGTTACTGTATTAGTTGCCTGGCTGTTAATATATGTCAGAATGGATGGATGTCATTGTCTGACCTCCAGATTGTCAAAAAAAGTGGCACAGTATGATATTTTTTCAAAGTGTGTTAGGATGAAAAAAACCCCATACCTGTGCAGTAGAAAGAATTTGTTTCAGTTTTTGATTTAAATTTGAATCTTACATCTTAAGTGTCATACAAAAACTGGTAGTCAGCAGTAAGAAAACTGTTGAGAATGTGCTCCAAATTGTTTCCAGCAGCACATGACAAGTTGTCATTTTACCTGAAAAGTATTTTCCAGAACAGGAATTTTTCCATTGTTTCTATTCTATTATTTTTCAAGCTGTGGATTCTGGGACTTGTTTGAAGATCACTGAATCTTCAGTTGACTTCTGTATCTCTCATTTAACACGACAGCATTGTAACGGTTAACATCCATTTAGTGTGTAGAATGTAATACCAAATTTTTTGCTACATCAGTAAGGCATTTTTTAAAAACTACTGTATAGTAGTTGGAAATGACAGAGAACAATAATATTAAGGTGTAGGGAATTTAAAAAGGGTTCTTTTTATTTTTTAAAAATAATTTAGGTATTGAGCTAAAAATCATGAGCTATATTACATTAAAGTTACTGATTTACCAACACTTCTTTATGGTCCTATCAGCCTAGCAAAATAATGAAAATCAGTGCTCTTTTTCTTATGTTATTATAGAACCAAAGATACCTGTAAAAATTAGTACAAATTTAGAAGAGATTTTCCAAAGGTTTTCCTAATGTAATTCTACATGCTGAACTTATCATTCTCATCAGTAAAACATAAGAGCTTGTATTGGTTGTTGCTAGGATTTCAAATTGCTGAGAAATTCTCCTGATGAGTGTCTTTAGCTCGTAAATCAGCAAAGGTCCAATGAACATGCCAGGGACCTCAACACACCTTCTTCAAGAGAAACGTGAGCTGTGTTCTGATGAAACCTAATTCTTTTGGAAACTAACTGTAAAATGACTCTGTGACAGTAATTCTGTATCATCCTCTGTATATCTGGCACTAGGAAAAGGAAAGCTTAAAGCAATGTAGCCAGTTCATCTCTCTTTTCCCTGTAGAGGTGTAGTAGTGTTCAGGTAGGTAAAAAATGTATTAAAAGGGGTTTAACCCTTCTATTACTGACCGATATAACTTGCTTCTTTATCAGAGGGCAGAGTTCAGTTCCCTACACTTAGAGTGAGACTGAATCCTAGCCTTTTGACACATTATGTCAGTTTAAACTTGTAACTTTCTCTTCTAGGACATATTATTATCTTCTCTATGTATAGAATAACATTTTATGCCACTTGACTTTAGTTGTTTTATCTAAACTAGCTGATTTACGCTTCCTATACAGTCAATGCGTACCGACTAACAGTTCCCAAAGGTGATTCATTTAAATTCCCTTGATAGCATTTGAAAAGAGGAATGAATGCTCCTTTGAGTGTCTTCCTCTTTATTTACTGACTATAGAAATAATTACGTAATTAGTTTAGCCTAGATCCCCAAGTTTCATATAGTTAAAGACAGCTGGAATAAACACTGGTCTGCTGCCATTTCTACCACTCAGTAGTCTATCAGTAGATGGTATATTCAGTTGTATTTCCTAAAGTGTTCTTAAAACTTTTCTAATATCAAAAGCCTGTCTGAAAGTCTTAACTGTGTTAAAATGCAGTGTGGAAAAAAACCCCCAAACATCAAAACATAAAACCCCACAATCAACAGAAAAAACGCTAAAATCCTAGAAGATGTGTGAACAAAACCCAACTAAGCAGAAATGTGTTCAATATCCCAGTGCACAAAGTAAAGAGTTACTCAATAATTGCAGGAGGAAACGCAGATGTGGGCGCACAATACTATCAGGCTTCGAAAAGCTGTGCTTCTGCCAGGCAGGACACCGCATGGTAAGAGGTGGTGGTCTGAGCCATGATGTCTATAGAGTTTCAGAAGCACCACTAATTCATGACTGAAAACTTACTTAGAAGCAAGCTGTGTGAGAACACACAATTTTTAACTGGAGCTCTAGGGGCTATGAATGACAACACATCTTCATCAAGCACAGACACGATCTGGGAAAAGAAACTATTCACAGTATTGTTGATGATCAATATTTTTGAAATGTAAATATTTCACAACCAAATTCCATGACTGGCTCTTGTGTGTGTGGATGAGGGAAATGGGACTAACTGTAGCTGCAAGTGCAGTCAAGCAAGCACACTGTAAGTGATTTGTATATTAGAAATGTGTGACTCAAGCACGTAGCTGTAGTAAATTAGAGTAAAATGTCTGAATTCCCTGCAACTGGAAAATCAAGCAGATATTTGGCTTCTTCCATTCTAAGTTTCCAGTTGTTAATTTTATATAAATTCTTAACAACAAGAATAAGCAAGGGGAGAAAAGCCACAAAATTCTGGCTCTATTAGTTGTCACTGATGAAAGTAGATACGATATTGAGAAGGACTTATATTATATACTAGAACCTTCTTAGAAATCTTTGCAGGCAGAGTTCTTTGGCATAGAATTTTGGAGATAGACAATTCAAGAAGAGATTTGAGATGACAAGGGAGATGCTGTGATTGCTTCCTGGTCTTCTGATGACTTCTAGAGCATGAAACCAAAACCCATAGTGCAGCTATAGTTTCAGGTACTATCAGCTCACAGTACGACACAGGATCTTGTTGTTCAGCTTGTGTGTAGCTGGTTTTAAATTTGAGTTTCAGAGGAGAGATAGAAGAGTTTCCACTACTTTTACACCATATAGTGTTTGAGCTCTAATGATCATTGAAATTCTCATATAAAACCACCATTTTCTGTGTCACTTTGTAATACGTCTGGACTATAGTTAGATATCAGCCTAGGCTTCCAATATTCTTTTGACCTCTGATTGTACAAATCCTGTAACACCAGTATGATATATTCTTGTAACATAAATAAATGAAATTATATCTTTCTGGGATTCCCTTTAACTATGTTAATACATTATTTCAAAGTGCTACTTGAAAGGTTAGACAGTTTGGTGCCTAAAGGCAGTATATTCCAGCAAGTTTCTGTGCAGTAAACAGCCTAGTTATTTTTCATTGGCATATCTACAAAACCAAAGATGATTAAAAATAAATTCCAGGTTATACATTATCTGCATTTTAGTGGCTTTTTTTTGCCCGTGAATATTTTAGGTTCTGTAGCTCAGTAGCTCATAGTGCTTTTTTATCGCTTGTTTCTGTTAAACTACATGAAAATGTAGTTTGTGTTTCTATACTGGCTTACAGTGTGAAATGACTTATAAAGAAGTGCAGAAATGTAAATTATTTAAATAGATCCTTCCATTTTGTTTTGATCCAATGCCTGTTTTCACACTCAATTTTTTTCGTTATGGGAGAGAGTCCAAGTACAGAACATGTATCAACAGGCATAACAGTGAGACTCATTGGTAAAATATGATTCAATTCAGCATGATAAGTTATTCTTTAAATGCCATTGTGCATTTTTATTGCCTAGTTAAGCAGCAAAATGAATGTGTCATTGGTTATGGATATAAATATATCCCTGCATGTTTTAGCTAGTATGTCAGGAAAGAAAATACTGCTTCTTAGAATCTGTGATTTTTCACTTAGGAAAAAACCATAAACTCAGATTGTCTAGTTGCAACTATTTAAAGGAACTTTCAGCAGTAGTGCTTTGTAAACCAAAGGAAAAATGATTCGAAGACAATGCTCACAGGATGAATGTAATGCATCCTTGTATGCTCTGCTGGGTCTGGCTGAGCTGGAATTGGTTTCCCCTATAGCAGCCCTCACGGTGCTGTGGTTTATGCTGGGAGCTGGCAGGGTGTTGGTAGCACCCTGGTGTTGTGGCTACTGCTGAGCAGTGCTTACACAGCACCAAGGCTCTTGCCGACATTTCCCCCCCCAATGGGACGGGGTGGGCGAGATCTTGGGAGGGGACACAGCCAGGACAGCTGACCCGAACTGACCAAAGGGATATTCCAGACCATATGGCGTCTGCTCAGTACAAAGCTGGGAGAAAGGAGGAAGGGGGTGGGGTCACCCTTGGTCCTCCGAGGCAACCACCACGCGTATGGGAGCCCTGCTCCTGAGAAGGCCCGACAGCGCCTCTTCATGGGAAGGAGAGAATAAATCTGTTTGCTTTTTTGCTTCTGTGCGGGGACCTTTGCTTCGCCTTGCTTATATTAAAACTGCTTTTGTTTTACCCACAAGGGTTGGTTTTTTTTTTTCCTATCTTATTTTCTTTTCCCTCTTTGCCCTGTTGACAAAAAAGGGGAAAGGTGGGGAGGAAGTGATAGAGCGACTTGATGGGTACCAGGCATTTAGCCAAGGTCAAACCACCACATATTCATGTCCAATTATGTGTAATAAATTAAACCTGTTCTACTCAGGATGGTCATATGTAAGACCACAGAGTTGTATATAACTGTGGAGGGATCATGGACTGTATAGAGCTGTATAAAATATTTAAAGGGCCAGATTTAATTCTTTCAGGGCTTTTGCCTTCCTAACCTGACGCCTGGCTGCTCAGAAAATTTCTCCATATTCCTCTCAGCCTATCTGTCCTTGCTTCTACCCTCTGTAGGCTTCCTTTTTATGTTTGAACTTGTCCAGAAACTCCTTGTTCATCCATACAGGCCTCCTGTCATTCTTACCTGACTTCCTCTTTGTCGGGATGCATTGTTCCCACATCTAGAGGACACGATCCTTGAATATTAACTATTCTACCTGGGCCCCTCTTCCCTCCAGGGCTTTATCCCATGCTACTCTCTATGAAGCAGATCCCTGAGGAGGCCAAAATCTGCTCTCCTGAAATCCAGGGTAGTGATTCCCTCCTCACTGCCCTAAGGGTCTTCAACTCCACCATTTCATGGTCACTGCAGACAAGGCTGCCCTTGGGTTTGACATTCCCCACCAAACCCTCCTTGTAGCTGAGAACAAGGTCCAGCACATCACCTCTCCTCACTGGCTCCTCTATCACTTGGAGAAGGAAGTTATCATCAGTGCATTTCAGGAACCTCCTGAGTTGCCTATGCCTGTTGTAATATTATCTTATGCCTCTGTAATATTATCTTATTCCGTTGTGTATAGTAGTATCCTGTATATTATTAGGATAATAAAGAGATTTTATGACAGAAATAAAATGTCTGCTCAGGCAGATGTTTCCACCTAGAGATGTCCAAGATCTTCCTGAGGCCTAATCAGTTCACTTTCTGTTCATTTTCAATATTTATTCTGTACTGGCATAATCATATTTGAATGCATTTTATTTTATTGTTCCACACAAATTTCCTATAATCTTTATTGCATTATTCTTTATTTGCTCATTCTATGGCATAATTAAATTAATACATAAAATTATTGCCTCTATTGACAAAAAAACCCCTTAATCTTTTTACACTGGTTTCTTTGATTCTCATGATTTCATAGCTAATGTTTGGAGATCAGTGCATCACATCAGTAAGTACATTTTCCGGGATGTTATTTGCAAGCTGCTTTTGAACAGGCAGCACTACAGCCCCTTTACTGGTGTGTTAGCAGTGATATTTGCATTATATCTGAATAAAACCATAATATTAATTTGTAAAAGACCTTTTCCTGATGCAGAAAACAGTCAGAACACTAGCTATATGCTATATGGCACAGGGAATGGAACTAGATGATCTTTAAGGTCCCCTCCAACCCAAAACATTCTATGATTCTATAATTCTATGATAATACTTTTCCAAATAGCTCATTATGTTAAAACTATGTTAGTTACTTTTTAAAATTTTAGGAAAAAACGCTATTCATTCTGAAATATTCCACCAAAAGCGGTATGGTTAAAATTCATATTCCTAAAGTATTTGCTGACAAGGTGTTTTAGTTAGAGCAGCAACAAGCTATTCAACTGTATTTGAATATTTGAATATAGCACTAGTTTAATTCACACTTCAAATAAACCCACAACAGCAGTCTGTGAAATTAAATATGGGACACCTATGTTTTTGCTTAGTATCAGCTTGTATTTTAACATTTTATACTGCTGAATATAAATATCCAAAGGAAAGGTGTAAACTAATCTGGAAGGAAGGGGCTGATTCATGACAAGACAGTTCCAACTTTAAGCAGGTGTGGAAACCACAAATAAATTGCTTCCTAGCTATTGCTGTGAAAATAATTTGCAATGAATAATTTATCTAACACATTTAGCTTATTTTTAGATTTTTTTTTTTGTTTGGAGAAGAGACATAATAAATTATGAATTCAGCTATTTTAAATACTTGTAATGACTTTTATTTCCAGACTTTGACTTGATTAAAATTGTTCCCTGGAAATACTTACCATTTTTTCATGTTTGTTGTAAGTTCTCAGACATGTCAAAAAGTGGTTTTTTGTCCAGTTGATAGGCATCAAAACATTTCTTGCTTCAGTTTGAATTCTAAAATCCATATTTTGCATAGTGCTGGATCTGTTAAATTTAGTCAAAAGAATATTCATATAAAACAACATGGAAAAGTGTAAGCCTAACTGAAGCAAATATATATAAAAAGTGGAGTTGTATGAACATTTGCAGTAATCTTCATATAGTTCTTATCAGTCCTGAATACATTGTTAATTCAGAAAATAGAACTTGGAAATAGGATTTCAAAAAATAGGTTTGGGAAAAGTTTTGTTCCATGTTGCAAGATGAGGCTTTTGGGAAAAATCTTCTTCCACATTGCAAGATGAAGCTTTTGTCTGAATCTTCCTGTACTGTGTTTTTCAGCATTACAGTTTCAACCTTTCATTGTTGAAAGTGAATACTTTTTTTTTTTTTTTTTTTTTTTTTAATTCTAAAAGTGCAACCCAATGGATAACATTGTTCTCAGAAGCTGGAGGGGACTCTGATTTCAGCTGCTTCTTACTGACACCAAACTAAACCCATATTTCCTCTTGCTGAGAACTGGAAGGCAGGTGTCCCACTGTGACCCATAATTTTGTTAATTATGATCTCCATGTTAAAGCTGACCACTGTTTTTTAGCCAAATTTCTAAATAGCCTAAACAATTTATTTGAATGGAAAAAATATGCATTGAAAATTGCACATTGGTAAACCCCTCAATACTGAGACTCTCAGAAGTAGGTCAATGTTGTTTCCCAATAGGACTCCCTCTCTTCAGAAGTTCATTTGTAGGTTTTCCCGAGTGTTTGTATGAGGGTAAGAAAAAAATATGTGAACACATATACACAAGGTAATGATTAATTAATATAGCAGAGATCTTGATAAAAGATCAGGTCAACTAGCAGACCATTTAGGCTGACTTTTGGCATTTAGTCTCTGCCATGTAGTTGATTACTATTACAACTTACATTACTATATTTGCTTAAGGGGATACAAGAGAAAAAAAGAAATTGTCTATAGTGTTCTTTGCTCCAGAAGACTACATTTATCAAACAGTTTCCACTTTTTTGCTACTTTATAAAACAGACAATTATTTCTCAGGTTTTTCACCTGACCTGTCTATTCTGCAGGCTTAGAAAACTTCACAAAATCATATATTGGCTTGTAAGCCTTCTATTTGTACTGTACTTTGTTTATAAATGGCTCCATTTTTATAGAATACAATGACAAAAGTTAGTCTCTAAGAAATGCAGATTAACAAATGGGAACATTATGGCAAGTGAAGAGAAAATCTGTAGGTGATATGTGAGCTCAGTTTTCAGTTTCATGAAGTTCTATTGTATATATAAGGAACAATTATGCCCCTCTACAAAAAGAGTTCTACATTTCTAAAATGAATCACCTCTGAGGTTGAATGAAAAGCAGAACATCTTTATGAGAGTACATGATTTTAGCCAAGAAAAATGAGTCACGCGAGTTATTTTTCTATCATATTAAAAGTGATATTTTAATTCAGAATTATTAGAATTATAATAAGCTTTACCCTGCTCTGTCATCTGACAGTGTAGCTCAAAATTTTGATAGCTGTGAATCAGGGTCTTGATCTTATTATTTCAAAGGCAAGATCTAGAGCACAAAGCAGAAGATAAAAAATAAAAGAAGGAAAAGCATAAAATAGGTTGAAGATGGAGAGAAGCAGAAAATGTACTTCGATTAACTGAAAGGTTAATTACTGAAAGACTTCCTCCATGCAGCATACTGGTAATTAGAAAGTGTGAATGAAGTGTGATTTCATTTAACACTTTGCAAAAAGCCAACATGACATAGTAAACTGCTTGATTCTTCTTGTGTTTGTGAAACATATAACTTGGTATTTCATTTTACTCGAGAGTAAAAGAAAGCTCCTTTTCCTTTTAGTTTTTAATAGACAAAAAATAAGGTAAAAAAAGTGAGAGATTGTTGGGGATGAGACCAATTAGACACCATGGCCTAGTGCTCTCATCCACCACTGCCACCTTAGCTCTGATCAGCGAGGCTCACTGGGCACAGGACAGAACTGTGCTGTGCAGTAGGATTTCTGGTCACCTCAAGAGGAATCTTATGGTGTCTTTTACACAGTATCAAGTGTCATTGAAACTTACATTTCTTTTCCAACATTTTGAGAAAAGTGTTGTTACAAGAATGGAAAGCAGAGTGTTAAAAATGTTTCACAAGACTGGGATTTCCAGTAGAGCACCAGGATGTCCTGCTGATGTCCCACCAGAAACTCCTCACTCCTGACTCCTGGAAATACTCTCAGCAAGCCAGCATCAGCACATGCGGGAAACTACTGACAAAAAGAAAAATGTGTGGGGCCCAGAAACCACGTCAGCTTTGGAACCTCCTGGGTGTACCTCAGGGACTGGAGGACTGTCAAATTGCTGATTTCCAAGGAGCTATAGAAATTAATAGAAAGGAGACAATATTGGATAATGAATTTGAGGGAGTCTGGGACTAGAAGATCATGAGATTCAAGTCCTCCCTTTTGGTAGAAGTATAAATTTAACAAGGAGTTTTGATGGGAAATGTTTTTTATAGGATAATAAAGAAGACAGACTAGAGTTACCAGTGTAGTATCTGGTCTGGACAAGGCATAAACCCAAGAGTAAACTCCTGTGTCACCACATCCCACACTTTGAGCCATGAAGGCAGTATCCTGAAGCCAGCCGACAGTAATTTCAACAGAAACAGCAGTGCTTTGAACTGTTAGGAAAGAATTAATCCTGTGGTTTTAGTCATCTAAGCGTTAGTCGTGTAACCTAAGCTACTTACATAGGTAGTCATTATAAAGTAATGAAACCCAAGCTACTATAGCTATTTAAGAATGATACTTTGACTAGGCAAACTGTTTCTCTCCATTCATTCCACTTTTGCAACACTGAAGTTTGGTGAGATGACTCATTTCTTTAGACACTGTAGCTTTTGAGGGGTCTAGACAAGCAGAACCATTTTCTCCAAATTTTATTTTAAGCAGGTTGATAAAATCCCATCACAGTAGTAAAGAACAGAACATGGAAATAACAAATGCATGGCATGCAGCATGCTTCAAATATGCGGGAAAAATTAAAAATCTTCCTAGCGCTATACAATTAATTTGTCAAGGATGTAAAAATCCACATTGTCACAGAAAATAAAAACAAGTTATTGTCCTTCATGGACTTTTAGCATGACCTGATGAATGTAATTCCTTTTATTCTTGATTGCAGTCAGGATACCCATTCCTATGCATGTTGCTATCTTCATTAAGGCACAGGTTAACATTAATTGGAAAACAATGGCTGCCTCTGCAACCCAAGAGTTGCTTCTAATTCACTAACACAAGTTAACAGCAGCTAACTAACAGACATAAATCAAAAAGTTTGAGGTAGTCCAACAAGGAAGATAAAAGAAAATATCACTCAACCAAAGAAAACGTTCACTCAGTCATCCCCCAGGGACAGAATCTTTGATTCAATTTAGTTTAACATAAGCAAGCCCCAAACACATGGGAGGAAAAAAAAAAAAAAAAAGTATTGGAAAGGAAGAGGGCATGATCACTTCCCATTCCCCTTCAATCCCCAAATAACAGGGACTAATCAAAAACTAGAAAGTCTTTTAACACCTTTCCAGCAGCACTCACTGTAACCATCATGAATACTAGCCGGTTAAATGTCTTCTCCCTGTCATGGCAGAAGATTACAAATAAAGCTATAATTTTCTTTCTCCATTCTTCTATTCATTATTCTAGCTCCATGTAAGGAACAGAATTCTACAGAATACTGTGATAGCAGGAGAAATAAAAGGAAATGGCATACCGGTAAACAGCTCTGCTTTTGAACAACAAAACTGTGCTGCAAAATTTATAAAGCTGTTAAATAAACTTGGATCATTAAATAAAAAATTCAGGCCCTTTATCTGGTATGAAAAAAAATATATTTTAATCTGAACAGACAGAATATTTTTTACAGCATAGCATTTCTGATGGAGATCACACAAAAGAAATGGGTTAGATTGAGAATGCCTTGCCAACAAGATAAACCTACAGTCACAGATACATCTAATTCTCCAAGCTTTCACCATTAATATTTTATGTCCCTCACTGCTCCCCCCAGTCTCGAAGAAAAATGTATCTTTCATTTAAGCAGGCAGGTCACAGTAATAGAATTCATCTGTATCAAAAAGGAGGTAAGATGCAAACTACAACAGAGATGTCACAGCAAAGTATTGAGTTTGCTCACTATTACCTGAAACACTGATCCCTGCATGGAGTGTTTTATTTGAAAAGCAGAAATAGCACTAGCATACACAAGTATGATGGCATTCTCATTAAGAGAAAAAATGATGAATGCTATTTGTAGGAGGTTTTTTTAATCTCTACCTAAACACTTAATTTTATATAGTCATTCCATAAAGTAACATCCATTTCCTTTGCTGCAGATTTCTGTAGGATGTGGCTATTATTTCAAGTTTAACCTATCAACATTTTTGATTTATCAGCATTAGAGAGAATATAAAAAGGAAATAATTCTTTTTCTGCATTCATTGATGAATCTCAGTAATGCATCAAGGAGCATTCACTAGGGTAAAGACACTTAAGAAGACCATGCAGTTTAAAATAGTTTTGTTGGTAAATCTGCATAAGAACAGAAGCACTGTGCTGTGCTCTGTAGTAATTCTATCAGTTATGCTGAGGTACAGTGGGAATAATGTATTTGCCTATGGCAAAGAGGAAGCAATGAATTTATGTAGAAAAAATATATGTTATAAGTCTATTAGCACATGACCATGAATCACCTTTTGATGGTAATATAGTGATATATGAGATTTAAATACTGCTTGAAAAATCTCTAGATCAAGTTCCTTGTTTGTCCTGCCTAGGCTGTGCTGTTTCATTCAGGTCACAAGGACACATCTATGTAATTTGCAGACAGCCCTGAGCAAGCAGTGGTGCAACTCCTTATCAGACCAAAATAAGCCATGAAAATAGACAGACTGAAGTTTGTGATATACCTCTCTCTAATCTATCACCTACATACGAGGATTGATCAGCTTTCTCATCATCCCTTTTTAGCACAGTATGTTCGTGTGTTATGGAGCAGTTCCTGGAAATCAAGAAGTCTAAAGGCTGTAATTCTGAAGGATGCTTATCCTGATGTACAACCCTTGTGATGGCAGCTGACTCTTTTTACCTTTTCTATTTTACTGAGCCACGGCATTATCACAGTATGACAGAAATGCTGGTTCAGAGCGGTCTATGGAGTTCAAGTAGGTCAATTCCTACTCAGAATCGTCTGTGGCTTTGTCTAGCCAAGGCCTGAAAATCTCCAAGGACATTCCACAACCTTTCTCGGTAGCCCATTCCAGTGCTGCACTGCCCTTCTTCCCCAAGTATCTAATCTGAAACTCTCACGCTGTAATCTCTGACATTAGCAGAGAACAAAACCTACCATTATGTTACCTAACATTAAATATGAAAAATAAAAAAAGAAATAAAACCACTTACAACATTTCATTTGTGCTATCAGATGCAGGAACTGAAATCTTCAGTGCAAAGTCATCTCACAACAGCTCATAAGAGAGACATGAAAACTCTCCTAGCAGAATGTCTTACCATTTGAAGGACCAAGCCAGAAATTGAAAGACAGGAAATGAAAATACACTTTTCTAATCTCATCAATTTTATTAGGAGTGACTGTGGGAATTACTAACAGTTTAGTCCAATGGGAAGATTATCTGTAATACAATTAAGATGCAAATAATATTCAGTAATCTATATTTTAGGAACTAATAATTATTACTCAGTATTACCAGTGTAATATGAGTAAAACCACATCCTCATATCACATCCTCAAAATCAGTTAAAAGGTCACACCTGGGAAGAAATAAGAGGTGGGAAGAAGATAAAAGGAAGGTAAATCACAGTCTGAAGTGTGTTATCTCTTTCCAATGACTAGACTGAAATATCAGAAAAAGTGGGCTTCTAAATTAGATGCCTTATTTAAATGTGTAAAGCTAGCTGAAAATCTTACTGTGAACCTCTAACAAATCAGTAATTGTTTAACCAAAAGTAAATCAGATGACCCTAATTCTGAAAGCAATATTAAACAACTGTATAAAGGAGAGAGTGCTACAGTAAGTGGCACATTGTGAATATGAGAGCGTATTTCTTATTGTCCTAGAAGCTGTTCCACCAACTGTAGAGGAAAATGATGTAATAAACTCAAAGTGGAGAATAGGAGGGGAGGGGAGAGATTGGGATTGGGATTTGGTTCAGGAGCCAACAGGTTTTGCTACAGCTGTGGAAAGGGCCCAGTATCTTTGACAAACTATTAAACTCTTAATCTGGGACTATTTTTCTAGTTATATTTTCCTACTCATTAATACCATCATAATTATGCTAGTAAAATGAAACAAGAAATTTTTCCTATGATGAAATGAGAAATTATAAACATAAAATTAATAGTTTTATAACTTTCCTTGTTGGCATGAACTCAGCGTAGGGATCCAGTACTAACAGAAATGATTCAGCCTGTCATTTGACATAAAATCCTTAGTGATGCTACCTATTAAAGACAAAATTTAAGTAGACAGATAGATTGCTTCTGTGATTCGTCCGCATACTAAAGTACCCTTTGGTCTTCAGAACAAAATGAAGCCTGAGTAGGTAGGCTAGAAAACCTTACAAATAGCAAAAAATTGCTGAAATGATAAGTTCTTTTATTATTGTAGACATAAACTACGGTCAATAGCATATTTGCTTAGACTGTGGGGACCTTAATATGGCTATAAAAAGAGAGCTGTTAAATTATGGATGATAATAATAATAATAGTAATAATCATAATACAAAAAAGAGCATGTCAAACTTCCAGAAAAAAAAATTAAAAATCAGAGTATAATTTGGAAATGCAGAACTCTTGTCTAAATTAGATATATCCTCAGGCTTTTGGCAATGAACCCTATGAGATTTATCTCAGAAGTAAGCCTTTTAGGAAGGTAAAGACTGTTACAGTGTTGGATAGTAATAGCCTCATCCCCAGCAGTTTATCATGAGGCTATGCATGTGCTTATGAGAAAAAAAGAAAACAAACAGCTGGAGAAATAAAAAAAAACAGAAAAGAAAGCTGCAGCAGTCTTAAATCTAGTTATTGCAAAATAATTAAAATATGTAACAGGACTGTTATCTAACATTTATATATCACATTGCTTCCACAATATAACAGTAATACTCAGCTAGGATAATAATAATTCTAGCTCCTGGCACATGTCTCAGAAATAAATGACTTCTTACTGAGGGGTTTCTACTTGTGATAAAGGAGAAAGAACTCAAATCAAGCTGACCAGAGTGAACTGTCCAAAGTTATACTGTCTCACTTTATTTTGGAGAGGGCTGAGAGAAAGATGGCAAACTGTCACAGGTCCACTGAAGTAACCTTTTTCTGCCATCTCAAGAATTGCTCTTCATTTTAAGTCTTCCCCACCCCCACCCCACACGCCCCCAGTTTCTTTTTTCATATCAATTAACAAAAGAAAAGGAAGGTAACAAAGAGTGCTGTTTCTTAATTTCTCACTAGTTACAGATCAAAAGTTGTTGCTGATTGTTTCTTTGATGCATACAAGCTACTGAAAAAAGTGACTCAGAAATGTACCTGGAAATTATTCTTAAATGAGTCTTTGACATGGTTTAGTTTTTCATTTATTGCTTATCCATTAAATATTGTCCCCAGATTTCTTTGTACTAAGGGCAGTATCTTATGATGGACAGGTTCTGGTGTTCTTCTAGAACTGCACTGTAAGAGAGTTCACATCAATGTTCTTTATAATCTTTATAATAATCATCAAGGAGATTTTTCTTTTTCTAGTAGTCATTGTGGATGGTAGACAAGCCTGTCCCTGTGCCACATTCTTCCACTGCTTATCCTTTAATACCTTGAAACCTAGCAAGAGCCTTTCACATGGCAAGCACCTCCTTTAGACATCTGCCAGAAATGACTGCTGGCAGCTGCTCTGAAGCCCATTCATCGAACCTGTATCATTTCTAGAGCAAAGCTCTGCTAGCTAGGAGGGACACTGTGCCAAGTCAGCCTATCTTTGTACTACACAGTCACTGATCTTGTTGGCTGGCATGAACCTCCAGGATTTTCTAAGGATTTAAGGAGAGAATGTAGAGGATGGAAGAGGCTATTTGTACATAGACTCATCTCTTTTAACAAAGGGAATTTCTAAACTGTAAATAGGGAGACCTTTTCTAGAGAGAACAAAGATAGCTGTTACAGAAGTTTATAAACCTATCCCTAAAGGTGCTTAATTTAATTTATCTAGTGATAACTATGAATCTAAGTTCAGGACAGTAAAATAAAGAAATAAAAATATTTATTATATAGTGTATATATATCAAAAAGATATATTTCTTTAAATTTGGCAGCTAGTGTCAGTTTTCATTGTTTTTCACAGCAATAAAGATGTTTTCGTGTCTACAACATGGGCTGTAGCATTTAAGGTTTTACCTGAATGATTTAAAGGGCTAATTTAACATGAAGTCTAATTTTTCTGGATGTCAAAACTCATAACATAATTTTAAGTGATAGTCTTTTCTTGTCTGTGAATAAATAAATGCTTGCTAATGCAAGCACGTGAAAGACTTGCCATTAGAATTTAGTAAGACATTAAAAGCTAAATTTGGAGTTTTTAATAATCTTAGCTGTTTCTTGTATTTTATCCAAAGACCATTTTTAATACCTTCAGCATTGCTTCTTTTTTCCTTTTGAATGTTATTCTAAAATTTTACAGAACCACTGACTCTTGTTATATTACTGAAGAAGGTCAGCTTTCCTCTTAAACAGTCAGTGTCTGTTGAAGGCTGTTTGATCTTTTCAATCAGCTGTACTACTCATTTGGAAAGGTGAATTTCTAATTGCTACTGCATACTGCATTCAAATAGTAAAGGAAGTTTTCATATGTGTTCAAATCAAGCCACGGCTTTTCTTCTCAATTTCAGCAGAAATGTAAACAAGCTGATATGTCTATAATTCAGAAGAATGTAGCTAGGTTTCTGGAATAAAATGCTCTTTCTCATTTATTGGTGCAGGAGAAGTGATTGCTTCCTACAGATTGACAGAATTATTTCAGTGTTAATATTGTATAAATGTCAGAAGTGGCAATAAGGTGAGCTTCTGGGAAGTGGAGACTGGGTGTGGGGGATGTTGAAAAGCCAAAAACCCTGCAAATCCAAATCCAGAATCTCAACTGCTGAAAATTTTGAAAGAATGAACTTTTCATAAGTTAAATAAAAATTTCAAATACTTTTTGGCTCTAATTCAATTAGAACTAGGTGAACAGCTATAGTGTTCTGCAGTGCCATAAAGATACTCAAGTAAGTGACTCACATGATTACATGTACTGTGAAAAGGTCTATATGGCCAATTAAGCCATACAGAAAGAGGTTGGTCCAATAAAAGACTTTTTTCTTCTCACTCCCCTCATGAATGTAATGCTTTCCCCAAATTTGAAACTGCTTCAAAATAGAACTATACCAAGTAGAAATCTATAAGTACTGCAGAGTTCCAATCAGCATTTATTAAATAGCAAATGAGATGTATTATAACACCTTTTCCATACATACTATAAAAAGGCCAAAAGAAGAGCCGAATCTTAGTCCACAGCAATGGAAGGCTGCACATATCCAATGGATTAATATGGAATATAACAAATTTTTCAGTCTCCCAAACATCTGAACATACAGAAAGAAATGGCAGAGGGAAGGAAGAGATAAAGGATAAGGAAATTTAAAGTCAACAGGAGTGAATGACAGGAACTTTTTTGGTTTTTTTATTCCACAAATACTATGATCACTATGACCACTAACAATGCTCCACGACAGTTGGGAGTAGAAAGGAAACAAAAATATGAGTTGATAAATATTGATCCACTATTAAATAGTAAACATTACTAAAATTCCCAGTCTTTGTAACCTTAACTGCACAAATGCTATATAGTTATCAAAGTTCTCTTCTGTTATAGATAGAGTGGAAAAGCAGTATTAATTTCAGTCAGAAACCAGTCTCACGGCCAGGTGAAAACAAATAACCCAAAAATGTAGTGTTTAAAATCATTGAGCTTTAGTTATTTTCTTTAACTCCTAGATACTTATTATTTACATTCTTCCTAACTCTGCACTGTCCATGGTGATCACTTCGCAGCAAAATAATAAAACGGAATAAAGATACATTAAACAGAGCAACATTTTTAGCCATCATGAAAGCTTCTGACCAGATCTTTCAGAGAACTGAAAATTCTCTGTCAATTCATGCTAAGTAAAGTGTATAAAAAGTTGCCTTTGACTGCTAGCTTACCACTAAAGGAAATAAAGGAAAATTTGTATCGAGCATGGAAGAAATATATTCTATGCATACTATTATGATTATTTTAAATATTTAATGGCAGAGTAGACTAGTTGCATATTCTACCCTTTCACAATTGTGTACTTTCCATTTTCAACAGTATTACAGGTATCTATTCAGATATGATAGTGATTAACCTTGAAAATAATTAAACATGAAAGAAAAAAGTGCATAAAAATTCATATATGTCTCAGTACTTATGATAATTATATTCCTGAAGAGAGATTAATTTAATATTAATTAACAGCTGAAATTATTTTTCACTAAACTGGGACTGCAAAGGTATTGTAATATTTTCTGTTAGGTTTATTAAAAAAAAGCTCTCAGTCAGATCAATGGAAGCAATAATATGTAACATATTTACATTGACAAATTGTTACTGAAAAGCCCTTTACTGAATGAATAATAGCACTTAAAGTTCAGCTTCCTTTATTTGTATATTACTTTTGTGTTTTATTTATTTATAGTACTTGCATAAATAAAAGTGAAAATAATTTTGTCAGAAAAAAGGCAAATAAAAATTAAAAGTACCATTGATAGAATAGGAGCAGTTCCACGTATGTTAAAATTTAAACACACCGATACACTTAAATGGTGATATTATACAAATGGTTCAATTTTATTCTTTACTTAGTGGTATATTTATGGCATAATTATGATATACAGTTGAAATAGTCCAAAACTTTTTCAGTAATAGCACATGAAGACTTTTGAACTGAACTTCCAGAAACTGAAAGTACTCTTCCAATTTACTGACTTTAGTAGATGGTTAGAAATCTATAACCACGTGAGAACATATTAGGAATAAAGTACAACTCATATAAAAGATTAATGACTTCCTTTTTAATATTTCATCAATTTCTAGAATATGTGTTGAAAGCTTACAGGTTGTAGTTTTGGTTGAGAGAGACAAAAAAAAAAGCTTACAATAGAGTTTTAAAGCAACCTTGGTTTTCAGAGACTCATAAAAGAAAGAGTTTCTTACAATCTGTAGCCCTATTTGACTAAAAATTCCTTCACTTATAAACATTAGGTCTTTTGACAACTGATTTTTATGAGAAAATGACCAATGCATCATTTTTACATTATCTCTCCAGAAGGAAAGTAAAGCAGCTTGGTAAGATACATTCTTTGTGTTCTCTTACACTACTTTTGGTTAAACTCTTGAACTATGAATGTATTCAAAACAAAGTAATTTTTTGTTGCCTGAATCAGCTGATCATTTAATGAATCACTTGACAAAAGAATGTATTCTACAAAATGTAAACTCATTACTGGCTACTGATGAGCCATCTTTTAATGCTTGATAAGGCTTCAAATAAAAGCATCTATAGGGAGGTTCTCAGCATTTTTCTGAATCTCTGTTTATAGGCAGTTCACTTCACCTTTAAAACATCTATTCTCCCCACTCTGAAGTCCCCAAATAGATGCCAACAATTAAGCTCAAAGGCATCTTCCATTGAATCTCTTATATAGGACACCCTCTTTCAGATACTTGCACCAAAACCTTTCCTCCCATATTCTGACATGTATCCTTGCAACACACTCCCTTCCTCAAAACCACTATTTATGACAGGCAGGTCCTGCCTGACAAACCTGATCTCCTTCTACGACAGGGCGACCTGCTTATTGGATGAGGGAAAGGCTGTGGATGTTGTTTACCTTGACTTTAGCGAGGCCTTTGACACCGTTTCCTACAGCATTCTCCTGGTGAAACTGGCTGCTCGTGGCTTGGATGGGCACATGGCTTGCTGGGTAAAAAACTGGCTGGATGGCCGGCCCCAAAGAGTTGTGGTGAACGGAGTTAAATCCAATTGGCGGCTGGTCACGAGTGGTGTCCCCCAGGGCTCGGTTTTGGGGCCACTCCTGTTTAACATCTTTATTGATGATCTAGACGAGGGGATCGAGTGCACCCTCAGTCAGTTTGCAGGTGACCCCAAGTTGGGTGGGAGTGTTGATCTGCTCGAGGGTAGGGAGGCTCTGCAGAGAGACCTGGACAGGCTGGAGCCATGGGCTGAGGCCAACTGGAGGAGTTTCAATAAGGCCAAATGCCGGGGACTGCCCTTGGGCCACAACAACCCCCAGCAGCACTACAGGCTTGGGGAGGAGTGGCTGGAGAGCTGCCAGTCAGAGAGGGACCTGGGGGGGTTGATTGACAGCCGGCTGAACAGGAGCCAGCAGTGTGCCCAGGGGGCCAAGAAGGCCAATGGCATCCTGGCTTGTGTCAGCAATAGCGTGGCCAGCAGGGACAGGGAAGGGATCTTACCCCTGTACTCGGCACTGGTGAGGCTGCCCCTCGATTCCTGTGTTCAGTTTTGGGCCCCTCACTACAAAAAGGACATTGAATGACTCGAGCGTGTCCAGAGAAGGGCAACGGAGCTGGTGCAGGGTCTGGAGCACAGGTCGTACGGGGAGCAGCTGAGGGAACTGGGGGTGTTTAGTCTGGAGAAGAGGAGGCTGAGGGGAGACCTCATCGCCCTCTACAGCTCCCTGAAAGGAGGGTGCAGAGAGCTGGGGATGAGTCTCTTTAACCAAGTAACAAGCAATAGGACAAGAGGGAATGGCCTCAAGTTTATACTAGATATTAGGAAGCATTTCTTTACAGAACAGGCGCTGTTAGGCGTTGGAATGGGCTGCCCAGGGAGGTGGTGGAGTCCCCATTCCTGGAGGTGTTTAAGAGTCGGGTCGACATAGCGCTGAGGGAAGTTGGGAACTGTCAGTGTTAGGTTAATGGTTGGACTGCATGATCTTCAAGGTCCTTTCCAACCTAGATGATTCTGTGACTATTCTCTACTCCACTCTACTAGACTGGAAAACTGATCTTTGCTCATTAGTTAGATCCCCATGGAATATCAGACACTTTGAACAGTGCTGCCTCTCTCTCAGTGAGTTTTCCCTCTCGGGTATTTTTTGTAAGAGAGAAGACAAAGAGGTATCTCTGTCCCCAGCAAGGAAAACACTGAAGGAAACTGTGCTCTGCAGAACCCCACTTCACCGAGAGGACTCACTCAGTGGAAGGCTTTGCATCAGGCATATCACACACTGCCAGCTGTGCTCTGTGGGAGTGGTACATACCCCCATGTTACATGGTGAATCATTCATTCATATATACTCAGACTGTAAAGCTCAGATTTTAGCACAGCAAAGGCAGAGGAGCTCTACAGGCAGAGCACAGCATATACAGAGCAATATAGAAGAAGGAGAGAAGCAGGGGAGACGAGTAACTGGCAAACAACACAGACACTGAATGGCCTGGTGGGAGTTGTACAACACGTGTCCACACAGAGCAGTCACCCTTTCTTAGATCTGCAGTCTGTACAGGCACAGGTCAGGGCCTTTCTTTACCTCCAGTATCAGAAACACCAGGAGGCTCTGCTTTGCTTGTACTGAGGACAGATGTGGTTCTTTGTATATTTCTTTTATCAGAAATAGTGTGGCGAGGAGTAGGGAAGTGATCCTCCCCCTGCACTTGGCACTGGTGAGATCACACATTGAATACTGTGTTCAGTTTTGGGGTCCTCACTACAAGAAAGACATCAAGGTGCTGGAATGTGTCCAAAGAAGGGCAACAAAGCTGGTAAAGTGTCTAAAGTCTTATGAGGAGCATCTGAAGGAGCTTGGGTTGTTTAGCCTGGAGAAAAGGAGGCTGAGGGGAGACCTCATTGCTCTCTAAAACTATCTGAAAGGACATTGTGGTGAGGTGGGTGTTGGTCTCTTTTCTCAGGTAACAAGTTATAGGATGAGAGGAAAGAGCCTCAAGTTGTGCCAGGGGAGATTTAGATTGGATATTAGGAAAAATTTTTTCACTGAAATGGTTGTCTCCTTCCCTGGGAAAGGTATCGGACAATCCTGTCGCTCCTGCCTTTCTCCTTTCCAAAAGATAAGTTAATGAAAAAAATATACCTACAGCCAAGACTTATCCTGGTAGTTCCACATTAACACACAGATATACACACATGCCATGCAGCACAAATTCCACATTTCCTTGATGGGAAGCTCAGCAGCCCCCTTCTGTTCTTCTCTTGCCTTTAGAGCCTTGCACACCCCAACACTTCACACTAACCTACACCAGCACACAGCATGAGGAAAGCACACTGGGGAGTCTACCTTTAAGCATTCTAGTAAAATTAAAATGTTTATCATCTTTGCTAACCTTCTTTATCTCTCTCAGCCCAGGAAAGAAGGTTTATATGTCTTGGTCCAGTATAAACCTCTTAAACTACTTCACTCTAGGCACTTCAAGCATCATCCTGAGTGACTGCTACTCCTTTGTGCACCTAGAAGCTTCCAGAGGAAACAGCAGCAAGCCCACTGATGTATAGTCCTCTAGTGGGCCTGGCACGTGAACCAGAAAAACAGTCCAGTTGTTTGTATTTCTCTCTCATGTCTAGAAGGATGCAAACAATAACTAGGTGTCAGCTACAGATGCTAAATCTCCAGATGTTAGGTAGCATGGTCCTTCTTTACCCCTGGATAGTGGCCTCACTGGAGGTCAGTGGATGGATGGCAGGACCTGGAGTTTTGGCACATTGGACATCAGAGCTGACACTGAACCTTATACCTATGTTCAATGGAGACATTTTCTCAACACTCTCTCTGCCAGGCAGTCCCAACGCCAAAGCTCTCTGCATCCTGACTCATGAGGGCACTGCACCCTGTAGCTCCATGATGGAGTCCAGAGAGCAGAAGACTCCTCGGGACCATAGGACAGACTATTGTCCTGATCTTCGTGCCTTTAGACATATCATGCACTGCAATGAGCAGAACAAATCTGCACTTAATATGCTTCAAGACATATAACTGAATGATAGGGCACCATTTGGGATTGGCAAGACACCTTTGTCCTTCCGGAACAATGCCTGAACACCAGGCAAGATAAGAGCTGCTGGGATGTGAAGGAATGGGTAATCACCAGCCAGCTCCTGCTGTGCACAGCCATGGACCTGGATGTTAGGCTGTGAGCTACAGGCAGTGAAACAGTCATGGGACAGGCAGGTTCACTGCCCAGGGCATGGGAGCAAACACAGCCTCTGAGATCCTTCAGCTTCTAGGTAACTGACACCCAATCCTCACCACAACCAACATTAAGGAAGTCTCTGTTGTTGACCCAGGCAGGACACTGCTAGGGAAGTCTTAACCCCTGAGTCTCCTGTCACAGCCTTAGAGGATAACATTACTGAGGTCACTGCTGCAGAGGTCAACACAGAGGCTCTCACCTCACTGCCACTGCTATTTCAACATCAAGAAAAGCAAGACCACAATTCCAGCTGAAAATGAGTCACTAAGACTCCTGAATAAGGGCTATTAACATGAGCAGGAGTTGGCAAGAGTTGCTCCATGTTTCATATTCTGATTCTGCAGTTCACAGGCTACTTGTGCAAAACCTTTCAAGGTAAACGTGTGCTTCCTGATGGAGTAAGAAAAAAAAAAATTGTGGTATCCAGGAAGAAGTATATCAATATAAAACTTTTCTGAAGCATTTCAATTTTCTGAATATGCATTTAACAAAGGAATCAACAGTTTAGTTAAGCTAAAACTGCCTCTAGTGACTTAGCATTTTTAAACTTGGAATAATCAGAAGAACTGTTTTTTACAAGATCAGTAAAATGGACTGTCAAATATGCCAACAAGGTAAGTATGAGATCTATATTAATAGAAAAAGATTTTCTGTTGATTTATTTCAGTCTTAAGCCATTCCTGCTGGTTTTGATTCTGTTTATCTTAACTATTGGATTAGTTGAAGGAAATGAGAAAATGGAAATAAATTTTATCTCAGTTGTTTAAATGGTAAACATTTGTATGTTTTACAACTGGCAAATGCAGGCTGTATATTTTGCAATAAAATGTGTAGATCACATTTACAAGAAAACACGAGGGTTTGAGTGGTGGAAAACCAGGAGGCTAAAGGGAGACTGAAAGATAGCCAAATAAACATGAATTCTCATAAATATGTTACAGTATCACACCTGGCAATGTTATGTGAGATAATAAAATCACTGGATAAATACAAGAGCACTGACAAAGCTATCCAGTGAAAAGTGAGGTAGAATTGCATACAATGTAGTATCATTAATGGAAAGACTAAAGCCTTTCAGGTAGACATAACTCAAGAAGACTAGTAAAAATTGAAAAGGTTTCAAAAGGTATTGCAAGAGCAATTTAGAGTATAGAAAATATACTCTTAGTAAATAAACTCTTAGTTTGCTTTGGTTACATGGCCTTGTACATGATTATCAGAGTTCTGAATGAGGAAGTAGTTTTGAAGGAAAAATAGCTAGTGTACTTCATAAATGTTTGATTTATTAGAATAAAAATTGATTAATCCTGCCCTTACATTTTTTAAGAGTATGAAATTAACCATTTAAGGGGCTTTAACATTTATAGCTTCATTTTTAGTCTTGAAAATCAGTGTCTTTGTTTATGAAATTCTTGTGGCATATTTGTTTATTTAGAAAATCAGACTAAGTGGTTAGCATAGAAATTTTAAAATGAGGAATCTGGTGATATGCCAGCTAGAATTATTTTCCTACTTTGATTACCTTTATTTACTTTCTTACTTTGAGAGACAGATAGAGCTGAATTAGTTTCTCACAGTTTGGGAACATCCCTGTCCCAATGATCAGTAATTTGCCCAACTTATATAGAGAACAGACTGCAACCCACTGCCATATAATCTTTCCTGAGAGCTGTTAGTGTGGCATGCACATATTTCCAGACTGCAAATATACATTACTCATCCTTGAAAAGTAGGTCTCAGAGGGCCAGAGAGATGGTATCTCTGTGTGACAACATCCAGCTGGATCCTATGGCGCTAGAACTGGGTTCCACAGTGCAAACTCAAACAAAGATTTTCACTAAAATATTCTTTCAGAGTACTTTCTAATTTAATTTCAGACAAGCTTGGGAAATCCATTAATCCTGATCTACATTGTTTGCACATAGTTTATATTGTACTGATTCATATTAGGTCAAATATTAAAGTGCTAATTTATACCAATTTCTTAAGTAGTCTAAACAATAATGTATTATCTGCGCAGATATTCCACTTAATGAGAAACACGTAGAGTCTTGCGGTTCCCAAATTACTCTCAGTGAACAGCATAATGACCTAACAGTTTTTCACTAATTCCTAGGAAAAGTCTGTATATTTATAGAGTCAAAATGCCAAATGCTTACTGATTTTCAATGGAACTCACTCCTGTTGTGAGGTAATTTTACAAATGCATTATTAAATTCAGAAAAATAATGAACATAATGCTATGGTTGATGGAAATTTTAAGACACATGCTATCTCATTGTTAGTATAAGATGACTGAAATATATTTTTTTTGTACGAATGCTTTTACATGCACCACAAAGCTTCATTTTAGGACCATACAGTGGACTACTATACATTTCAGTTAAATATTTAAAGCCAAGAATGAAATAATTGATGGAAAAGATGTTAATACAATCTAAAATTTTGTAGTCTTAAACAGTAAAAAATGGAAGGGTTATTGATCAGTTTCTCTAAGGGAAAGGAGGACATGTAATTTCTATATATCCTCTGAAAAACTCACATGTGTTTACATTAAGGAAAATGTATTTGACTCTTAAAACCTGAATATTTTTATTAGGTAGGTAATCTTTCAATAGCAAAGCAGCAAAATGTCAGAGCTGATACATGGCTCAGGAAAACTGAATTCAACAGTTATTGCCTACAGACTACCTGTGTCATCCTGGTCAAGACATTTTACTCTGCTTCCCAGTTCCAGGGTAACCAAGGTTTTAAATGAATCATCTAGGTTCTTCACCTAATGCTTTACAACTTTTTTTAAGCAGGCATTATACCCAAAAGAGTCCACAAACTACTTCACATCCCTATATTCAGCGTAGGTCAGAAAGCATTCCTCCTATCTTACAGAAAACTTAGATCTATAGAGCAAAGGTTCGCAGTATGGGAACATAAACTTCCCTGAAACGAAGTAGGGGAGATCAAACACACTGGTCAGCATGTTACATGTCTGGACAGATTTATTAGGGAAAACTCTCAGATGTTACCAGGAAGTCAGCTGCACCTCAAATTACAGAACAAATAAAGCTGCCAACAACTCTTACAAATATAAGTTTAGGAAAAATTCCTTCTTCATCTGTCACCACCTTCAAAACTTGAACTTTTTGTCTTTGTTAGATACTTTTATTGGAGAGTTACTATTATCAACCATAAACTGGGGGTGAGAGTTCTGCAAGCAAGCAGAAGACCTAAGATGCTCAGGGGAATTATTTGTAGAATCTCTGACAGGTCACAGCAGTTAGGGGGGAAGCAGAGTCTTCCTGTAACCCTCAGGCTTTCAACACTATTTCTGAGCAAAACACAGGTCCTCAGAAGTAATTTGGTGACAACATTTTGTGAAAGAACGCTTAAGAAACCCTCAAGAGCCCTTTCAGGCACATGTGATGGCATGAAGTATTGAATTTTCAAATTTATAGAAAGTTGTGTCTATAGAAAAGGGTGACTATCCTTTAGAGTTACAGGGGCAATTAACAGGACATAATCAAACTGACATACACTAGATAGACTAGATTTTATTTTATTTTTTTAAAGCAAAGCCATCAGTTTCTCTTTTTAAATGTTACTTTATTTATATTTAAATAGGATTTTAATTTTAAATTTCTTTTTAAGCTTACTTCTCATGCAGTTAAATATGTACATACACGTTACCTTATACATATACATATGCATCACACGCATCTGCATTACATGTATCCATATGCACTTACACTTGGAAAAAATAGAGGACTGAATCCAAGTTAAAAACTCACTTTTCAGTGCTTTCAAAATTAATGTTTTATGAGAATTATCCTGCGTTGGACGGTCTTCAAATAAATTTTTAGTGAAAGAACATAAGAATGCAGTCTATTATAACTATCATATCCCCATCACTAAAGTCTGATAGCCTCTCATCTGCAAGATGTCTGAAAGTTGTTTTGAAGGAAAGAAATCTAAAATGCTTATCTCTCTGGCAGCATCCTAGAGGTTGGGAGAAATTCATTTCCGTGAAGCTCTATTAGTGGAGAAGGGTTTGTTTCTACGTCTTCTTCACACAGAGGCTTTGTGGTAACAAACATTTCTTCTCAGTGGACCTGCACTATGTCTCCCTGGTCTGGCAAGACTCTAGCTTCATATGGGAACATTCAGTGATTCTGTCAGGGGATCTTGAAGGAATATGGGTGAGAAAGGGCAAAAAGGGTTTTTTAATATAGAAACCCTGCTAAACCTGAACAGAGTATCACAAGACAATGAAATCACTGCATCCAGAAGGGAGATCACTTGTCAAATCATAACTTTGCACAAAGAAAACTGTGTGAGAATCATCTGCAACAGGAAATAGTAGGCAACTAAATATCAGTGTGGAGTTTTTAAAAATATGATACAGTCATCAAAACAAGCTTTAGCTAGCATTGAATCAGAAGGTAAATATGTTCAGTTTAGCAGTGGGACATACATGTATGTATATGTATATGTACATATGTATATATAGGTATACCATTTTTAGAAACATATGTTACTTTTTAACACATAGACCTATATTAAAATATATGTTGTACTATTTCCTTTTTTCAAGTTACTATGGTTTCAGTATTAATCATTTTATATAGTAGTAGCTGTAAAAGAAGTAGGGGGATTTAATCCAAGAAAACCGTAAGAGTGCCATAAACAGGTTTTACAAAAACACTCAATGAAAAGTAAAATACTTGAAATAAGAATTGGAATGTAACTTTGACATGAGCAATAATTCTGGTACCGATCAATGACCTCAACTCAACACTCAATACTCAGCGAAAGAAATGAAAGACACGACACTACATGATAATGACCTATATGTGGAACAAAAAAGAAGTATTGACAAGTGATGATAAAAAAAAGACTCTTAAATTTGGTCAAACAGAATTCAGATGCCACAAGCAAGGTAAAGAACCCTGAAGAGAAATGATTGACAAACCTTATAAAAGAAACAAGAATGCTACAACACTCTAGAGAGAAAACCAAGAGGAGAAACTAATAAAAGGAATTCTCCTCTTTTTGATTAGATTCTCTGCTTCTAAAAGACAGCTAATAGACACAGGCAAGTAAACCAATCCAATTTCTTACTATTACAAACAGAATTACATTAAAAGATCAGTACTAGTGCTGAAAGTCAAGCAGTCAAAAATCAGGAAATACCTCAAGTGTCTCTGCCTGTTCACTCTCAACTTGGCCCCTGGGATGTAACCAGTATGATAGCAATATAGTCACAAATTATTTTGTTTCTGTTTATCCTGAGGGAACAATGAGCTGCTCTTTAACTCCATAATTGGTGAACAACAAGCCAACATGTTCTGCTGCAGATAGGAAGGCTAAGTGATTCCCATGAGGGAAAATGAGCATATTTTTCTGAAGTATAATGCACATTTGTTTCAGTCATGAAACATGAGCAAACTATAGGATTAGTATGGTTACTCCACCTGCTCAGTCCTTGATACTGTTTTGATAGTGCCCCATTTGTTTATGTCTTACCAGAAAATAGGGTAGGACCACCATTTTATATAATTTTGTAAAAAAGACTTATTGGTTAGCAATTCTGTTTAGACATCTACCTTGAATTAGAGTTAGCAACAAAAAAAATAAAAGGTTCTGCAGAACATTAGCTCGGACCACCAAGTTCCTGAAACATTAAACATGATACGGTTTAGTTTTAACTCAGTACACTCATTCAAAATTAAATGTCTGAAGACAATCAACAGCCTACGTTTAAATTCTTGATGCTGAGCACATACAATTGCTGAGAAAATCAATAGTTTATGCAAATGATCAGGATCTCAGGCATTTTTTCTTAGTTTTCATAAATCTTAACATTAAATGAACACTGAATTAAAGACATTGCGCAGTTTTTCAAGTGCTATAGTAAGTGGTTTAGAAATATCTCATTCCTGAAGATTGCATTAAACTTATTTTTATCATTCCAAAGATACTTAGAACATGTTATAAATTCAGATGAAATAACAACCACAGTTTTAATCTGTATAGGCCCATTTAGTGGACCTCTAAAATCCAGTCACATCTGAAGAGACACGGAGATGGGTGTTTTAATATTACTTGAAGCAATGCTGAAGTGAGGAAAGAAAAATATTTAGTTTTACCTCTACTGCAACATAAAAAAAGGCAATGATAACCTATCAAAAACAACATTTTGCATGAGGGCACAATAATAAGAAGATACGGGTTTGTCTCCAGATTCTACACATCTATTTATATCACTGTAATAGAACCAATTACAAAAAGAGTTCAGAGCAGGGGCTTCTTCGTAATTTACAGCTTAAAATTCAAGAACTCCAATACTATAGGAAAAAAAAAAGCCAGTTATGAACAGAGTAGTATATTTAAAAACATCCTTCCTGAAGAGCTGAAGCTTTGTTTACTAAACCAGTGTCATTAGATGCTGATATGATCACATCTCAGCATCTAGGAACCTACCAGTGCTACGTTAATGTCATGTAAGAGCTAATGAACAGCACCATAGCTGCTCATGGAAGCAGGACAGAAAATGAATTCATTACTACTGTGTGGCTTAGTATTAAACTCATGCTGTGCTTTCCTCAAATCCTAGTGAAAACTACCATTGTTCTAGAAGTTGTATTGTAATTTTCGTTTTGATAACCACTCAGGAGAACAAGCATCACTGAATATTTGCATGACTACTAATCAATGATTAATTCTGGTTATCTCTGATTACCTGTGTGGCACAACTATAGAATACTAGAGCTTTAACCGCACTGCCAGAGGACAATATGCTCAAGCATGCCAAGTCTCTGACCTTGTTTTTTTCCATTTACCTTCTTGGTTTGACCTAAATGTAGTATGAGCTCACATTTTGTTGCTGGCAAAAAAGTTTTGATTTGGGAAATTTAACTTAATTTATAGCAAATTAACATTAGCTATTAATTACTGACTCATATTGAGAAACAAATACACTGTCTCAACTCACCTTCTTGCCACACATTGTGCTCAGTCCCTTCAGCCTCCACTGCCCAAACCTTGCCACTTATGCCCCGTACAAGGCCCCATGCTTTTCTCTGGAAGACCTAAACTGAAAATATCTGCTGACATATTGGACTGTAGCACAGTTGGCTTTGCTTATGCCTGTTCCAGGCAGTGCACCTGAAAGAAGACTGGAGCTGGCATTAAGTCCCTGACAATCTTCCCTCACTCTGAAATGGTCTGGAACTCAGAATATGGGGCAATGTGAACTCACACTTAAGCGGTAAAGAAAATGTATTCTTCTGTAGTCATTCTGTCTCAATAAGGAAAGTCTATGTTCTGTTGGCCGAAAAAAACCCCATAAATTTTCTTCATTCTTTTATTTCCCTGAATTTCCCAGAAACACTAGCTGTGAATAAACCCTATACATTTTAAAACCCCCCTATTTTCTAGAAATCTTTCATGAAAATATATGCAAATACTCTCTGGAGAACCTGTTATGTGTGATTCTTACTCTACTTCACTGAAGACTATTTTCCAAAAAGCAGAATGGTAAATGACATTTAGAAATGCAAAGTTCAAAGCATATTAACTACTGATGCTTGCGCAGTTTAGAGTAAATTTCAGATTCTAGGAGATACAATAATGACATACTGTCCACCATTTATTTATTTGTTTCTTTGTTTTATGCTAGGCTGCTTTATAGACAAATTACTTGGTGGTTTTTTTTTTTCATCTGGTGTGAAAGAGATGCTAAAAAAAATCTTCCCACAGGTACAACTTTAATCCTAACTAAGACAGTTGAATTAAAATGAATTAACTACGTTGCTATTTGTCTTTTTTTTTTTTTTTTTTTTTTAATTTAATGCTAAGTACTTCTTTACTCTGCTTCATTTAGTGCTTAATGTTATAGAGGGATTTTTATCCCTGTAGTGACTGCAGTTATGTAAACTAATGAGTTAAATTTTATTATATATTCATCCCAGTCACTTACATTAAATGCAAGAAGAGAGTGCTGGAGAAGTATTTTACATCATGATTATCATTATCTAAAAAAGACTCTTCAGTTGTTAGCATCTAAATTCTATGAGACATCATTTGATCACGGCAACAGTGCTATAATTCTAGACCAAATGCTAATGGAGTTACCCTGGCTTTAATGACCAGAATCGTACCCTGACTTTACCAAAAGATTCAAGTACTGCCAAAACCCAGATCTCAAACTTCCTTGGTAACAGGAAGTTAGCTTTAAAGACATTCAAACTTGAATCCAGTCTTCTTCTTGATTCAACTCCACTGCTAGAGAAACAATATGACACAAATGAAGGATATGAATCTTGGAAGTCTAACTGGAAGAAGATCCCAGAAAACACAAAAATATTCCTGAGATTTATGCAGCCCTCCCATCAGGAAAAAAAGTGAATACACAATACTATATACCAAGAATGTAAACGGTTATTCTGAGTTTAGATGAAGATGAGATGAGATGAGATGAGATGACCTGTTGAATAATTGTGGAGATGGTGAAAAGAAAAAAAACAAAAACCCACAACAGAAAAAGAAAGCAAGGAGAAAACAATTAACAGTGGAAAGATAAGATATAATAGCATTTAAAATATTTAAATTTTCTTTTTGAAAAATTCAATGCAGTAAACATGAAGCTCAGTGTATTCTTAAAATGTGTTGGTAATTTTTTAAGGGAAGAGGGAGGCAACATGAAGGACAAGAATTAAGTAGAATAAAGCTGGCAGACGAATTATGTGCATGTAATAATCACAGCTTGTAAATTAGAAGAAGTTAAGATTCTAGAACAACTTTCTAGTATCAGTTAAAGGATTAAAACCCAAGCTACTTAAGACAGAGATGGATCAGTTTAGAAGAGCAGTTGTAAGGCTTGTCAACTGCAATAGACTGGATTTAGTGACATGGGAAATTATTTTCAATTTAACATTTCAGTTCAGTGAATTGAAGAAATTATAAAGAGATAATATTCAGCTAAATATATTTTTTTATGACTTAAAAATGGAAGACCCTAAGAATCTGAATACTGAAAGTAATTTTTGTGAAAGTACTTAGTAAGAAATAAGGTTGGAAAGGAAAATAATATACTTCTAAAAGCTGACCTCAATATGTTAAATCTTTAATATTTCTTAGGAAAAAATGTAGCAAAAGGGAATACAGTAAGCTGACACTCACTAAAAAGTTCTATATGCACAACAGCTAATGAATTCAGTTCACAGGCAATAGTAAACCATAAGAAGAGGTGTATTTCCTTCAGTAGTAATTTGATGACACTGAAATCAAAAAGGTCATTCACAAAGTGGAAGCAATGATATAATACTAAATATGAGTATAAAGAAAAAAGGCAAGTATGCAAGGATAAAGTCAGAAAGGTTAAGGAGAGAAGAGTTCTCTGAGAACATTAAAAACATAGAGGTAAGAGGAAACTTTTTTCCCCTTTGTCTTTTATATCTCTTTATGACCAGATACTCAACAAACACACAATTAAAAAAGAAAAATAACTGAAAGGATAGAAATAAATGCCAGAAAAGGGAAAGAACAGATTAAAACAGATTTAATAAATTGAATTATTCAAAGAGATGGATCTGATAACACTTTACCCATGAATCCTGAAAAAAAAAAAGGTCCAACATATCTTTGGATTTTGGTTTTATACTGAGGCCTTACGGAGACTGGAAATATCCTTGGAAGAAAGACATCACTGAGATAAGGTAAAGGAAAGACATAGTATCTCTCTTCAATAAAGGGAGTAAAAGCAATGCCTGGGGGATCAGTTGGTCTAGTTCTGATATTTGAGATTACACTTGGAAAAAAAAAAAAGCATTATTTATATATTTACTTATAGGATAATAAGCCACTAAGTATCCCAACATGTATTTCTCTATAAATGAAGATATCAGGACAGTCTAATTCCCAGCCTTGTAAGGACAGTTATATTCATATGTAGAAAAGAAACAGTAGGTGTAACAATACATTGACCTTAAATAACCTTGCAATATTGTCTTGCTTTTCATAAACCAACTGGGGAGAAATAATGGCTTGAAAGTAATCCCTTTACAATAGATGCCTTCTTAAAAATTTTGTTCTTGAAGAACACCTGTCAGTGTTTTTGGCTAAGTTGCAAATAGGACACAACTGGTGTCTTATCTGGTTCCACAGATTCCCTGAAAGTTTCTTGTGCTTTGGTTTCTGATAATAAAGGACACATGACATTTAGTAGGCCATTTGTGGCAGCAAACTAAAGCACATATTCTACTTGGAAAAAAAAAAAAAAGAAGTTCTCTATTAAGCTGCCAATCTGAAAAATTTAGTCTGTGACTTTTCCTTATGATTTGTAGAAGAAAAGAACCCACTATTTTTGTGGCATGGAAAAAAAAAATCTCAGTATTTCCAATCGTAGATTATGTAGGGCTCAACATCCACTTCATATGAAGATCAAACAGCCATATAGTCTTTGTTAGTTCTTGATACTAACATCCAAAAATACTTGTATTCCTATTTATACACAAATTAGAGATGCTGCCTCTAAAGAGACCAGAGTTTATCTTCCCTTATTACTCAGTCTTCAGCCTCTTCTGATTTGCCAGTAGATGTGCCAGTTATGGTCTGTATACTTGTCCATGAGGGAAGCAACTGAAAATGCCAAGGAATTTAATATTGGGCAGCATGGGGGTATTTGTAAACTGCTGATATTCTAACACTAGTAAGCTACGCTGGATTTGAAGGGGCAGCTCTGAAGCAAATGACATCAGATATCATTGATGTTGTCCTGAGTAATACAATGCTATTATTACCAAGCTTTGATTTGATACAGTTGCCTGTGTTATGATACTAAACATAATTTTGTGTAGAACTTGATCCAAATGAAGCCTGAATACTGTCATATCTAATATGGTTTTTATATGGTCTAATTTAATCTCTCACGTAAGAAACCGAAGTCTGAGTTATGTATCAAAACACAGTCATTACAGAGTTTTAAAATACCAGTGTGGTATTTTGTAACACATTCCCTGACCTTCTTCCTAAGAGGCATATATTGCTCTATGAATTTAAAGTCAACAATTAGTTTTACAGGTATAATTAAAGGAGTATTCTTGCTGCATTAGGGTGCAACAATGCATCAAGGTGCAATTATTTGTGAAATGCTTTATAAAGAAAAAAACACAGAAGAATCTGTTTAACCACTGACAGAAAGATTAAATAAGCAAGAAAAGAGATTACATTTTATGATAGGCTGGGGTTAACAAAACCTTATTGTCAAGGATGGATGAATTTAAGTGTTCAGGTAAGGAGACTTGTCTTCAGAAAGTAATGAACATGAACACTGGGCATGAAAATTTAGGTTAATAAGAGCAGATCTAAGAATTTTAAATCCTCAATAATTTTGCTAATTATTCACTGAGATTCCAAAGTCATATACTTCAGAATTTTAGAAATGAGATAAAATGCACATTTGTATCAAGGTGTTTTTCTGAGTTACACTGAACTGTATAACATAAAAAACAAAATAAAAGACTATACAAAAGTAAGCCATACAAAAACCACACAATAAAATAAACTTAGCATTGTTACTGATGAAGAACTGTGTGGAAAAAAATGAAACAGGACAGCTGGGAGTCCATTATGGACACCATAAACCTTCAGAAATATCGCATGAACTTTAAAAAATTCCATCAATTACTTCCAGTATTGTAGAAGTTCACATAATTAACCAATCCTAAACTAAGGAAATATTTTGATATGGTTGTTTAATATCTCTAAGACACGTTCTTCAATCATTTACCTCTTACTAGGCAAAATCCATGGTGATTTAGGGTTTTGACTAAATGAAGAACAGTCAAATTTTTCCTCAATGAATTTGTGGAGAAGATGTGAAGGTATACTCACCTACTTATATCTTCAAGCTTTATGATTATTGATTTTCAAGGCCCTAATTTATAAGACCCTAATCTGATCTCACAGATCACCCTTCTCTGAGCAGGGTGGTCTAGAGACCTTGTAAGGTCCCTTCCAGACAGAATGATTCTGTGATTCTATGTTTTTATATCCAGTAAAAAACCTAAGTTTAGAAACAAAAAAATAATGAGTGTGACTTCAACTTATTTAAAGTGCCACACTAATGCAAGAGATGGTGATGCAGACAAATGTTGGCATGCTGACTACCTCTGCATTCCTCATGGAAGAGTTGGCTCTGTGTGAGAGTAAAGTACGAAACTGCAGATTGGGTTAGCACTGAACACTGTCATGATTTTCTAAGAACAGACCTGAGTTTAG